>NC_069503.1:330030087-330245647 GCF_027579735.1 Bombina bombina
AATAAAGAAAGAGGCATTTCTACGATGTGTACAAGACCTCTTAGTAATGGGAGTGATCCACCCGGTTCCGCGGACGGAACAAGGGCAAGGTTTTTACTCAAATCTGTTTGTGGTTCCCAAAAAAGAGGGAACCTTCAGGCCAATCTTGGACCTGAAGATCTTAAACAAATTCCTAAGGGTTCCATCGTTCAAAATGGAAACTATTCGAACCATCCTACCCATGATCCAAGAGGGTCAGTATATGACCACAGTGGACTTAAAGGATGCCTACCTTCACATACCGATTCACAAAGATCATTATCGGTACCTAAGGTTTGCCTTTCTAGACAGGCATTACCAGTTTGTAGCTCTTCCCTTCGGGTTGGCTACGGCCCCGAGAATTTTTACAAAGGTTCTGGGCTCGCTTCTGGCGGTACTAAGACCGCGAGGCATAGCGGTGGCTCCGTACCTAGACGACATTCTGATACAAGCGTCAAGTTTTCAAAATGCAAAGTCTCATACAGAGATAGTTCTAGCATTTCTGAGGTCGCATGGGTGGAAAGTGAACATGGAAAAGAGTTCTCTGTTACCACTCACAAGGGTTCCCTTTCTAGGGACTCTTATAGATTCTGTAGAGATGAAGATTTACCTGACGGAGTCCAGGTTATCAAAAATCCTAAATGCTTGCCGTGTCCTTCATTCCATTCCAAGCCCATCAGTAGCTCAGTGCATGGAAGTAATCGGCTTAATGGTCGCGGCAATGGACATAGTGCCATTTGCGCGCCTACATCTCAGACCGCTGCAACTATGCATGCTAAGTCAGTGGAATGGGGATTACTCAGATCTGTCCCCTTTACTAAATCTGGACCAGAAGGCCAGAGATTCTCTTCTCTGGTGGTTGTCGCGGGTTCATCTGTCCAAAGGAATGACTTTTCGCAGACCAGATTGGACGATTGTAACAACAGATGCCAGCCTTCTAGGCTGGGGTGCAGTCTGGAACTCCCTGAAGGCTCAGGGATCGTGGACTCAGGAGGAGAAACTCCTCCCAATAAACATTCTGGAATTAAGAGCAATATTCAATGCTCTTCTAGCTTGGCCTCAGTTAGCAACACTGAGGTTCATCAGATTTCAGTCGGACAACATCACGACTGTGGCTTACATCAATCATCAAGGGGGAACCAGGAGTTCCCTAGTGATGTTGGAAGTCTCGAAGATAATTCTCTGGGCAGAGTCTCACTCTTGTCACCTGTCAGCGATCTACATCCCAGGCGTGGAGAACTGGGAGGCGGACTTTCTAAGTCGCCAGACCTTTCATCCGGGGGAGTGGGAACTTCACCCGGAGGTGTTTGCTCAACTGATTCTTCGTTGGGGCGAACCGGAGCTGGATCTCATGGCATCTCGCCAGAACGCCAAGCTCCCTTGTTACGGATCCAGGTCCAGGGACCCGGGAGCGGTGCTGGTAGATGCACTAGCAGCCCCTTGGGTTTTCAACATGGCTTATGTGTTTCCACCATTTCCGTTGCTACCTCGACTGATTGCCAGGATCAAACAGGAGAGAGCATCGGTGATTCTGATAGCGCCTGCGTGGCCACGCAGGACCTGGTATGCAGACCTAGTGGACATGTCGTCCTGTCCACCATGGTCTCTGCCTCTGAGGCAGGACCTTCTAATTCAGGGTCCTTTCAACCATCCAAGCCTAATTTCTCTGAGGCTGACTGCATGGAGATTGAACGCTTGATTCTTTCAAAGCGTGGTTTTTCGGAGTCGGTTATTGATACGTTAATACAGGCTCGGAAACCTGTTACCAGAAAAATTTACCATAAGATATGGCGTAAATATTTATATTGGTGTGAATCCAAGAGTTACTCATGGAGTAAGGTTAGGATTCCTAGGATTTTGGCTTTTCTACAAGAAGGTTTAGAAAAGGGTTTATCCGCTAGTTCGTTATAGGGACAGATTTCTGCTCTGTCTATTCTTTTACACAAACGTCTGGCAGAGAATCCAGACGTCCAGGCTTTTTGTCAGGCTTTGGCTAGGATTAAGCCTGTGTTTAAAACTGTTGCTCCTCCGTGGAGCTTAAACTTGGTTCTTAAAGTTCTTCAGGGTGTTCCGTTTGAACCCCTTCATTCCATTGATATTAAGCTTTTATCTTGGAAAGTTCTGTTTTTGATGGCTATTTCCTCGGCTCGAAGAGTCTCTGAGTTATCTGCCTTACATTGCGATTCTCCTTATCTGATTTTTCATTCAGACAAGGTAGTTCTGCGTACTAAACCTGGGTTTTTACCTAAGGTTGTTTCTAACAGGAATATCAATCAAGAGATTGTTGTTCCATCATTATGTCCTAATCCTTCTTCAAAGAAGGAACGTCTTTTGCATAATCTGGACGTAGTCCGTGCCCTGAAGTTCTACTTACAGGCAACTAAAGATTTTCGGCAAACTTCTACTCTGTTTGTCGTTTATTCTGGTCAGAGGAGAGGTCAAAAGGCTTCGGCCACCTCTCTCTCTTTTTGGCTTTGTAGCATAATACGTTTAGCCTATGAGACTGCTGGACAGCAGCCTCCTGAAAGGATTACAGCTCATTCCACTAGAGCTGTGGCTTCCACCTGGGCCTTTAAGAATGAGGCCTCTGTTGAACAGATTTGCAAGGCTGCAACTTGGTCTTCACTTCATACCTTTTCAAAATTTTACAATTTTGACACTTTTGCTTCTTCGGAGGCTGTTTTTGGGAGAAAGGTTCTACAGGCAGTGGTTCCTTCTGTTTAATGTTCCTGCCTTGTCCCTCCCATCATCCGTGTACTTTAGCTTTGGTATTGGTATCCCATAAGTAATGGATGACCCGTGGACTGAACACACTTAACAAGAGAAAACATAATTTATGCTTACCTGATAAATTTATTTCTCTTGTAGTGTGTTCAGTCCACGGCCCGCCCTGTCTTTTTTTGAGGCAGTTCTAAATTTTAATTAAAACTCCAGTCACCACTGCACCCTATAGTTTTTCCTTTCTCGTCTTGTTTCGGTCGAATGACTGGATATGACATGTGAGGGGAGGAGCTATATAGCAGCTCTGCTTGGGTGATCCTCTTGCAACTTCCTGTTGGGAAGGAGAATATATCCCATAAGTAATGGATGACCCGTGGACTGAACACACTACAAGAGAAATAAATTTATCAGGTAAGCATAAATTATGTTTTTGTCATTAGAAGCCATCTTCTGGTTAAGAGTGTAAATTATCACCAGGTGACTCTTCTGCAGAGTCAGTAAAGGAATCTGAAGACATTGATTTCCAGTTTAAGATGGATAATTTACGATCCATACTTAAGGAGGCACTAAAAACTCTAAGAGTTCAGGAACAGGTTGAGGATAAGCTGGTACAGAAGTTAGATATCATTTTCAGAGTCTAGGGTTCCTGAATCCTTTCCTGTTACATAATTGGTTTATGATATAATTTCCAAGGAATGGGATAAACCAGGAGTACCATTCACTCCTCCTCCAATGTTAGACACTTTTCCCTGTATCTGAGACCAATTTGGATCTATGGAGTACTATTCCCAAGGGTAGACTGTGCTATATCTCCCTTGGCCAAATTAACTACTATCCCTTTGGAAGACAGTACTTCTTTTAAGGACCCTATTGACAGGAAACTTGAGGGTTACCTTAGGAAGAGGGGCTGCTATTTCTGCCTGCATTAAGTATTGGTGCAGTCGTCGGAGCTGCAGCCTTCTGGTGTGACTCCTTATCTCATCTGGTGTTGGTGGAATCTTCCTTAGTGGAGATCCAAGATCGCATTCAGTCCTTAAAAACTGCAAATTTGTTCATTTGTGATGTGATTATCCAGATTGTTTGCAGTTATGCCAAAAATACAGCCTTGGCAGTCTTGTCCAGATGAGCTGTCTGGCTTAAGTCATGCTCAGCTGACATGGTGTCCAAGTCTAGACTGCTCACTTTAGCTTTTAAGGGTAAGAACCTATTTGGCTCTGGCTTGGATTCAATTATCTCTACAGTGTCAGGGGGCAAAGGAGCTTTCTTGCCTCAGGATAAGAAATCTAGGCCTAAGGGTAAATTTAGTGGCTGTTTTCCTTCCTTTTTGCCAGAACAAGAATTAGAGATTTTTATCTTCCGAGAAGAATAAATCATCCAAGCCTACCTGGATATCAAATCTTATCTGGAACAAATCCAAGCAGCCCTTGAAATCTTCCTCTGATTCCAAGACCATATGAAGGTGCGACCCCTAATCCGGAACCTTCTCCAGTAGGGGGCAGACTAAGCCTTTATTGAGAGACATGGGCTTGGTCTGTTCAGGACCCTTAGGTACTGGAGATTGTTTCTAAGGGGTATAGAATAGGATTCAGATCTTGGCCTCCAAGGGGGGTAGGCTTATTCTGTCTCACAATTACAGAAGGCCAAGGAAAAAAAAGGAAATGGCTTTTCTTTGTGTGTAAAGGATTTGGAGGACATGGGGGTAATAGTCCCAGTTCCATTAGCAGATCATGGAAAAAGGTTCTATTCAAACCTATTCATTGTTCTGAAAAAGAGAGGGGACATTCAGATCCATTTGGATCTGTATACACTGAACACGTTTTAAAGGGTCCCATCTTTCAAGATGGAAACCATCAGGTCAGTTCTACCAATAGTACTTCAGGGTCAGTTTATGTCATACATTAGATCTGAAAGATGTGTATCTTCACATCCATATCCTTAGGAATCATTTTCAGTTCCTATATTTTGCCTTTCTGAACAGGCACTATCAGTTCACTGTTTTACCCTTTGGGTTAGTTACTGCTTCCAGAATTTTTACAAAGGTTCTGGAAGCTCTTCTTTCAGTGATTTGGGCTCAAGGGGTTGCGGGGGCTCCTTACCTGGACAATATCTTGGTTCAGGAGCCATCTTTAACTTTAGCAACTGCTCACACTGGCCTAGATTTGGAGTTTGGCATTAGCCGTGAAAACCAGCGTTAGAGGCTCCTAACGCTGGTTTTAGGCTACCGCCGGTATTTGGAGTCACTCAAAATAGGGTCTAACGCTCACTTTTCATCCGCGACTTTTCCATACCGCAGATCCCCTTACGTAAATTGCGTATCCTATCTTTTCAATGGGATCTTTCTAACTCCGGTATTTAGAGTCGTTTCTGAAGTGAGCGTTAGACATCTAACGACAAAACTCCAGCCGCAGGAAAAAAGTCAGTAGTTAAGAGCTTTCTGGGCTAACGCCGGTTTATAAAGCTCTTAACTACTGTACTCTAAAGTACACTAACACCCATAAACTACCTATGTACCCCTAAACCGAGGTCCCCCCACATCGCCGACACTCGAATAAAATTTTTTAACCCCTAATCTGCCGACCGCCACCTACGTTATCCTTATGTACCCCTAATCTGCTGCCCCTAACACCGCCGACCCCTGTATTATATTTATTAACCCCTAATCTGCCCCCCACAACGTCGCCTCCACCTACCTATACTTATTAACCCCTAATCTGCCGACCGCAAAGCGCCGCCACCTACGTTATCCTTATGTACCCCTAATCTGCTGCCCCTAACACCGCCGACCCCTATATTATCTTTATTAACCCCTAATCTGCCCCCCACAACGTCGCCTCCACCTGCCTACACTTATTAACCCCTAATCTGCCGACCGGAGCTCACCGCTATTCTAATAAATGTATTAACCCCTAAAGCTAAGTCTAACCCTAACACTAACACCCCCCTAAGTTAAATATAATTTACATCTAACGAAATTAACTCTTATTAAATAAATTATTCCTATTTAAAGATAAATACTTACCTGTAAAATAAATCCTAATATAGCTACAATATAAATTATAATTATATTATAGCTATTTTAGGATTTATATTTATTTTACAGGTAACTTTGTATTTATTTTAACCAGGTACAATAGCTATTAAATAGTTAAGAACTATTTAATAGCTAAAATAGTTAAAATAATTACAAATTTACCTGTAAAATAAATCCTAACCTAAGTTACAATTAAACCTAACACTACACTATCAATAAATTAATTAAATAAACTACCTACAATTAACCTAACACTACACTATCAATAAATTAATTAAATACAATTCCTACAAATAAATACAATTAAATAAACTAGCTAAAGTACAAAAAATAAAAAAGAACTAAGTTACAAAAAATAAAAAAATATTTACAAACATAAGAAAAATATTACAACAATTTTAAACTAATTACACCTACTCTAAGCCCCCTAATAAAATAACAAAGCCCCCCAAAATAAAAAAATGCCCTACCCTATTCTAAATTACTAAAGTTCAAAGCTCTTTTACCTTACCAGCCCTGAACAGGGCCCTTTGCGGGGCATGCCCCAAAGAATTCAGCTCTTTTGCCTGTAAAAAAAAACATACAATACCCCCCCCCCCCAACATTACAACCCACCACCCACATACCCCTAATCTAACCCAAACCCCCCTTAAATAAACCTAACACTAAGCCCCTGAAGATCTTCCTACCTTATCTTCACCCTGCCAGGTTCACCGATCCGTCCTGAAGAGCTCCTCCGATGTCCTGATCCAAGCCCAAGCGGGGGGCTGAAGAGGTCCATGATCCGGCTGAAGTCTTCATCCAAGCGGGAGCTGAAGAGGTCCATGAATCCGGCTGAAGTCTTCATCCAAGCGGGAGCTGAAGAGGTCCATGATCCGGATGAAGTCTTCTATCAACGGCATCTTCAATCTTCTTTCTTCCGGATCCATCTTGCAGACCTCCGACTCGGAACATCCTCTTCTCCCGACGCCTACTAGCCGAATGACGGTTCCTTTAAGGGACGTCATCCAAGATGGCGTCCCTCGAATTCCGATTGGCTGATAGGATTCTATCAGCCAATCGGAATTAAGGTAGGAATATTCTGATTGGCTGATGTGTGTTGTGTCCCTTTAAGAACGCTGGTGTAGGGTGTCTTTGCCTCCTCCTTGTGGCCAGGTGATGTAATCCCAAGAGTAAGGTCTTGTGGACTCTCACTACCAAGAAATAATTTATTAGGTAAGAATATTTTATTTTTATTTTTTAAAAAGATTTTTAGGGGTGTTTTAAACACTGATGGACTGAGAGTAACAAGCTATTTTTTTTCCTCAAAGTGGAAGTTCAAAGTACTCAAGAAGGGTGATAGAAAGCACTAGCCATATGGAATGATCTAGAAGTCAGTATAACAAATGAACATGGCATAAAGGTGGGAACATGAAATATGGTTATAATTATAATGGATAAAACATTTTAGAAATCTTAAAACAAGAACTGTAGGATTAATAAGGCAGATTGGATAATAAACAAATTCTCAGTATAGATATTGTTGACCTATAAGTGAATCTGATTAGGTTCTAAAGTGTTGGCCCAACATTTTGGTCGCTTGTTTGCCACAAACTAATTTTTTTTTTCTCTTAACCTATATCTCTAGTGATCAAGACAGGAGAAAGTGGTATGACTGTGTTCCGACTTCTTACAAAAGATAATGGATGGGCTTGGGTCCAAGCAAATGCCCGGCTTGTGTACAAAAATGGAAGACCAGACTATATCATTGCAACACAAAGACCTCTTACGTAAATGTCATTTCCAAAATTATTTTTACATCTATTATATATATTAAGGTTTAAGATATTATCAAATATTCTGTATTGTTTAATTACTGCATAGGGTATGAATCATGATGTTTTATGTACCTTTGTGTTATAAGGCTAATGAATATTTCTCTTGTTAAGTGTATCCAGTCCACGGATCATCCATTACTTATGGGATATTCTCCTTCCCAACAGGAAGTTGCAAGAGGATCACCCACAGCAGAGCTGCTATATAGCTCCTCCCCTAACTGTCATATCCAGTCATTCTCTTGCAAGCCTCAACCAAGATGGAGGTCGTAAGAGGAGTGTGGTGTTTTATACTTAGTTTATTCTTCAATCAAAAGTTTGTTATTTTTAAATGGTGCCGGAGTGTACTGTTTATCTCAGGCAGTATTTAGAAGAAGAATCTGCCTGCGTTTTCTATGATCTTAGCAGAAGTAACTAAGATCCATGGCTGTTCTCACATATTCTGAGGAGTGAGGTAACTTCAGAGAGGGAATGGCGTGCAGGTTTTCCTGCAATAAGGTATGTGCAGTTAATATTTTTCTAGGGATGGAATTTGCTAGAAAATGCTGCTGATACCGAACTAATGTAAGTAAAGCCTTAAATGCAGTGAGAGCTACTGGTATCAGGCTTATTAATAGAGATGCATACTCTTATAAAAATGTAATATAAAACGTTTGCTGACATGTTTAATCGTTTTTATATGTATTTGGTGATAAAACTTATTGGGGCCTAGTTTTTTTCCACATGACTGGCTTGAATTTGGCCTAGAAACATTTTTGTCTTTTATTATTTTTTGGGTTTTAAGGGGTTAATCATCCATTTCCAAGTGGGTGCAATGCTCTGCTAACTTGTTACATACACTGTAAAAATTTTGTTAGTGTAACTGCCTTTTTTCACTGTGATTTCAAATTTTGACAAAATTTGAGTTTCTTAAAGGTGCAGTAACGTTTTTTATATTGCTTGTAAACTTGTTTAAAGTGTTTTCCAAGCTTGCTAGTCTCATTGCTAGTCTGTTTAAACATGTCTGACACAGAGGAAACTACTTGTTCATTATGTTTGAAAGCCATGGTGGAGCCCCATAGGAGAATGTGTACTAAATGTATTGATTTCACCTTAAACAGTAAAGATCAGTCTTTAACTATAAAAGAAATATCACCAGAAGATTCTGACGAGGGGGAAGTTATGCCAACTAACTCTCCCCACGTGTCAGACCCTTCGCCTCCCGCTCAGGGGATGCACGCTAATATGGCGCCAATTACATCAGGGACGCCCATAGCGATTACCTTGCAGGACATGGCTGCAATAATGAATAATACCCTGTCAGAGGTATTATCCAGGTTGCCTGAATTAAGAGGCAAGCGCGATTGCTCTGGGGTTAGGAGAAATACAGAGCGCGCAGATGCTGTAAGGGCCATGTCTGATACTGCGTCACAATATGCAGATCATGAGGACGGAGAGCTTCAGTCTGTGGGTGACATCTCTGATTCGGGGAATCCTGATTCAGAGATTTCTAATTTTAAATTTAAGCTTGAGAACCTCCGTGTGTTGCTTGGAGAGGTATTAGCTGCTCTGAATGACTGTAGCACAGTTGCAGTACCAGAGAAATTGTGTAGGCTGGATAAATACTATGCAGTACCGGTGTGTACTGATGTTTTTCCTATACCTAAAAGGCTTACAGAAATTATTAGCAAGGAGTGGGATAGACCGGGTGTGCCTTTTTCTCCACCTCCTATATTTAGAAAAATGTTTCCAATAGACGCCACTACACGGGACTTATGGCAGACGGTCCCTAAGGTGGACGGAGCAGTTTCTACTTTAGCAAAGCGTACTACTATCCCGGTTGAGGACAGTTGTGCTTTTTCAGATCCAATGGATAAAAAATTGGAGGGTTACCTTAAGAAAATGTTTATTCAACAAGGTTTTATTTTACAGCCCCTTGCATGCATTGCGCCTGTCACGGCCGCTGCGGCATTCTGGTTTGAGGCCCTGGAAGAGGCCATCCATACAGCTCCATTGACTGAAATTATTGACAAGCTTAGAACACTTAAGCTAGCTAACTCATTTGTTTCTGATGCCATTGTTCATTTGACTAACTAACGGCTAAGAATTCAGGATTCGCCATCCAAGCGCGTAGGGCGCTATGGCTTAAATCCTGGTCAGCTGACGTGACTTCGAAATCTAAATTACTCAACATTCCTTTCAAGGGGCAGACCTTATTCAGGCCTGGTTTGAAGGAAATTATTGCTGACATTACTGGAGGTAAGGGTCACACCCTTCCTCAGGACAGGGCCAAAGCAAAGGCCAAACAGTCTAATTTTTGTGCCTTTCGAAATTTCAAGGCAGGTGCAGCATCAACTTCCTCCGCTTCAAAACAAGAGGGAACTTTTGCTCAATCTAAGCAGGCCTGGAAACCTAACCAGTCCTGGAACAAAGGCAAGCAGGCCAGAAAGCCTGCTGCTGCCTCTAAGACAGCATGAAGGAACGGCCCCCTATCCGGCGACGGATCTAGTAGGGGGCAGACTTTCTCTCTTCGCCCAGGCGTGGGCAAGAGATGTTCAGGATCCCTGGGCGTTGGAGATCATATCTCAGGGATATCTTCTGGACTTCAAAGCTTCCCCTCCACAAGGGAGATTTCATCTTTCAAGGCTATCTGCCAATCAGATAAAGAAAGAGGCATTCCTACGCTGTGTGCAAGACCTCCTAGTTATGGGAGTGATCCATCTAGTTCCGCGGACGGAACAAGGACAGGGTTTTTATTCGAATCTGTTTGTGGTTCCCAAAAAAGAGGGAACCTTCAGACCAATTTTGGATCTAAAGATCTTAAACAAATTCCTCAGAGTTCCATCTTTCAAAATGGAAACTATTCGGACCATCCTACCCATGATCCAAGAAGGTCAGTACATGACCACAGTGGACTTAAAGGATGCCTACCTTCACATACCGATTCACAAAGATCATCATCGGTTTCTAAGGTTTGCCTTTCTACACAGGCATTACCAATTTGTAGCTCTTCCCTTCGTGTTGGCTACAGCCCCGAGAATCTTTACAAAGGTTCTGGGCTCACTTCTGGCGGTTCTAGGACCGCGAGGCATAGCGGTGGCTCCGTGTCTACACAACATCCTGATACAGGCGTCAAGCTTTCAAGTTGCCAAGTCTCATACAGAGATAGTTCTGGCATTTCTGAGGTCGCACGGGTGGAAAGTGAATGAGGAAAAGAGTTCTCTATCCCCACTCACAAGAGTCTCCTTCTTAGGGACTCTTATAGATTCTGTAGAAATGAAAATTTACCTGACTGAGTCCAGGTTATCAAACCTTCTAAATGCTTGCCGTGTTCTTCACTCCATTCCGCGCCCTTCGGTAGCTCAGTGTGTGGAGGTAATCGGCTTAATGGTAGTGGCAATGGACATAGTGCCATTTGCGCGCCTTCATCTCAGACCGCTGCAATTATGCATGCTGAGTCAGTGGAATGGGGATTACACAGATTTATCCCCTCTGCTAAATCTGGATCAAGAGACCAGAGATTCTCTTCTCTGGTGGTTGTCTCGGGTACACCTGTCCAAGGGTATGACCTTTCGCAGGCCAGATTGGACAATTGTAACAACAGATGCCAGCCTTCTAGGTTGGGGTGCAGTCTGGAATTCCCTGAAGGCACAGGGATCGTGGACTCAGGAGGAGAAACTCCTTCCAATAAATATTCTGGAGTTAAGAGCGATATTCAATGCTCTTCTGGCTTGGCCTCAGTTAGCAACACTGAGGTTCATCAGATTTCAGTCGGACAATATCACGACTGTGGCTTACATCAACCATCAAGGGGGAACCAGGAGTTCCCTAGCGATGTTAGAAGTCTCAAATATAATTCGCTGGGCAGAGTACCACTCTTGCCACCTGTCAGCAATCCATATCCCAGGCGTGGAGAACTGGGAGGCGGATTTTCTAAGTTGTCAAACTTTCCATCCGGGGGAGTGGGAACTCCATCCGGAGGTGTTTGCTCAGTTGATTCATCGTTGGGGCAAACCAGAGTTGGATCTCATGACGTCTCGCCAGAACGCCAAGCTTCCTTGTTACGGATCCAGGTCCAGGGACCCAGAAGCGACGCTGATAGATGCTCTAGCAGCGCCTTGGTTCTTCAACCTGGCTTATGTGTTTCCACCGTTTCCTCTGCTCCCTCGACTGATTGCCAAAATCAAACAGGAGAGAGCATCGGTGATTCTGATAGCACCTGCGTGGCCACGCAGGACTTTGTATGCAGACCTAGTGGACATGTCATCCTTTCCACCATGGACTCTACCTCTAAGACAGGACCTTCTGATACAAGGTCCTTTCAATCATCCAAATCTAATTTCTCTGAGACTGACTGCATGGAGATTGACCGCTTGATTCTATCAAAGCGTGGCTTCTCCGAGTCAGTCATTGATACTTTAATACAGGCACGAAAGCCTGTTACCAGGAAAATCTACCACAAGATATGGAGTAAATATCTTTATTGGTGTGAATCCAAGAATTACTCATGGAGTAAGGTTAGGATTCCTAGAATATTGTCTTTTCTCCAAGAGGGCTTGGACAAAGGATTATCAGCTAGTTCCTTAAAGGGACAGATTTCTGCTCTGTCTATTCTTTTGCACAAGCGTCTGGCAGAGGTTCCAGACGTCCAGGCATTTTTCCAGGCTTTGGTTAGAATTAAGCTTGTGTTTAAACCTGTTGCTCCCCCGTGGAGCTTAAACTTGGTTCTTAAAGTTCTTCAAGGAGTTCCGTTGGAACCCCTTCATTCCATTGATATTAAACTTTTATCTTGGAAAGTTCTGTTTTTGATGGCTATTTCCTCGGCTCGGAGAGTCTCTGAGCTATCTGCCTTACAATGTGATTCTCCTTATCTGATTTTTCATGCAGATAAGGTAGTCCTGCGTACCAAACCTGGGTTTTTACCTAAGGTGGTTTCTAACAAGAATATCAATCAAGAGATTGTTGTTCCATCATTGTGTCCTAATCCTTCTTCAAAGAAGGAACGTCTTTTACATAATCTGGACGTAGTCCGTGCCTTGAGGTTTTACTTACAAGCTACTAAAGATTTTCGTCAAACATCTACCCTGTTTGTCGTTTACTCTGGACAGAGGAGAGGTCAAAAAGCTTTGGCAACCTCTCTTTCCTTTTGGCTTCGGAGCATAATACGCCTAGCCTATGAGACTGCTGGACAGCAGCCCCCTGAAAGGATTACAGCTCATTCTACTAGAGCTGTGGCTTCCACCTGGGCCTTTAAAAATGAGGCCTCTGTTGAACAGATTTGCAAGGCCGCACTTGGTCTTCGCTTCACACTTTTTCCAAATCGGAGGCTGTTTTTGGGAGAAAGGTTCTTCAGGCAGTGGTTCCTTCCGCTTAATCCTGCCTTGTCCCTCCCATCATCCGTTTACTTTACCTTTGGTATTGGTATCCCATAAGTAATGGATGATCCGTGGACTGGATACACTTAACAAGAGAAAACATAATTTATGCTTATCTGATAAATTTATTTCTCTTGTAGTGTATCCAGTCCACGGCCCGCCCTGTCCTTTTAAGGCAGGTCTAAATTTTAATTAAACTACAGTCACCACTGCACCCTATGGTTTGTTTTCGGTCGAATGACTGGATATGACAGTTAGGGGAGGAGCTATATAGCAGCTCTGCTGTGGGTGATCCTCTTGCAACTTCCTGTTGGGAAGGAGAATATCCCATAAGTAATGGATGATCCGTGGACTGGATACACTACAAGAGAAATAAATTTATCAGATAAGCATAAATTATGTTTTTATAGTGGTCTAACATTTGACAGCTTTTATAGGCATGCTATTTAAAATATGATTGCCACTTTTTATATTCAAGTGTAATTACTTCCTTCACAAAATTTGATTCTAGACTCAAAGCATGATCACTCTTATCCATAAAAAGGTCTATAGCAGCAGCCTGCAAACCACACGAGGCTCTCTGAGGCTTCTAAAAGTAAAGCAACAACATTTCAGTGAATTTACAGTGTTAAAAGTGATAAGTTCTTATTATGTGCCCCATTGAAAAACTGTCTGTAGTTGTACCAATCAACTGATTACCATACAAACATATAATCGGCCTTAAAGGGACAGTATACACTCATTTTCATATAACTGCATGTAATAGACACTACTATAAAGAATAATATGCACAGATACTGATATAAAAATCCAGTATAAAACTGTTTAAAAACTTACTTAGAAGCTGTCAGTTTGGCTCTGTTGAAAAGGTAGCTGGAAAGCCCACTGCAAGTGGCTAATAAGACACTCCCCCCTCCCCCTTCTTTTGCATATGAAAAGACCCTTTACACAAACAGGAGCAAGCTGGAGTAGGTAGCTGAGCGTATTCACATAAAACTTTGGGGCTTGGTTAGGAGTCTGAAAATCAGAGCAATGTTATTTAAAAATAAGCAAAACTATACATTAATTTAAAAAAAAAAAAAAACTTTATGGACTATATAAATAGATCTACAAAACATTTATGCAAAGAAAAAATGAGTGTATAATTTCCCTTTAAGTATCCGTAGGAACAGGAGAATTTGCAATTTCTTTCATGTAATTGGCAAGAGTCCATGAGCTAGTGACATATGGGATATACAATCCTACCAGGAGGGGCAAAGTTTCCCAAACCTCAAAATACCTATAAATATACCCCTCACCACACCCACAATTCAGTTTTTACAAACTTTGCCTCCTATGGAGGTGGTGAAGTAAGTTTGTGCTAAGATTTCTACGTTGATATGCGCTTCTCAGCATTCTTGAAGCCCGATTCCTCTGAGAGTACAGCGAATGTCAGAGGGACGTGAAGGGAGTATCACCTATTAAATACGATGATTTCCCTAACGGGGGTCTTTTTCATGGGTTCTCTGTTATCGGTCGTAGAGATTCATCTCCTACCTCCCTTTTCAGATCGACGATATACTCTCAAATTTACCATTACCTCTACTAAAGAACTGTTTTAGTACTGGTTTGGCTATCTGCTATATGTGGATGGGTGTCTTTTGGTAAGTATGTTTTCATTTACTTAAGACACTCTCAGCTATGGTTTGGCACTTTATGCAAATTATATAAAGTTCTAAATATATGTATTGTACTTATATTTGCCATGAGTCAGGTTCATGTATTTCCTTCTGCAGACTGTCAGTTTCATATTTGGGAATATAAACACTTTAAGAAATTTATTTCTTTCCTGGGGTTTAGTCTTTTTTCAATTTGACTACTTTTGCATTTGCGGGTATTAGGCCCGCGAGTGCGTCAAATGTTAGACTTTATTGCGTCATTTTTGGCGCAAACTTTTTGGCGCGGGAAATTACGTTTTTGACGCAACTTCGTCATTTCCGGCGTCATACGTGACGTTGAGACCTTTCACACAGCGGCGTCATTAGTGACGCAAGTGTGTCATTTCCGGTCATTTTTGGCGCCAAAAAAGTTACGTCATACAATTTTTCTTCATTTTTTCTATACCCCATTGTTGTTTGCCTCCTGCTTTCTTTTCTATCAAGAGGCCTATGCTTTTGCATTTTTTCCCATTCCTGAAACTGTCATTTAAGGAAATAGATAATTTTGCTTTATATGTTGTTTTTTCTTTTACATTGAGCAAGATGTCCCAATCCGATCCTGTCTCTGAAGTTTCTGCTGGAACATTGCTGCCTGACATGGGTTCTACAAAAGCTAAGTGCATTTGTTGTAAAATTGTAGAAATTATTCCACCGAATGTCATTTGTAATAGTTGTCATGATAAACTTTTACATGCAGATAGTGTTTCTATCAGTAATAGTACATTGCCAGTTGCAGTTCCTTCAACTTCTAATGTGCATGATATACCTGTAAATTTTAAAGAATTTGTTTCTGAATCTATTATGAAGGCTTTGTCTGCATTTCCACCTTCTAATAAACGTAAAAGGTCTTTTAAAACTTCTCATTTAGCTGATGAAATTTCAAATGACCAACAACATAATAATTCATCCTCTTCTGATGAGGATCTATCTGAAACAGAAGATCCTTCCTCAGATATTGACACTGACAAATCTACTTATTTATTTAAAATAGAGTATATGCGTTCTTTATTATTTGGATATTGAGGTAACCAGTCCTATTGACGTTCAGTCTAATAAACGTTTAAATGCTGTTTTTAAACCTCCTGTGGTTTCTCCAGGTGTTTTTCCTATTCCTGAGGCTATTTCTGATATGATTTCTAGGGAATGGAATAAGCCAGGTACCTCCTTTATTCCTTCTTCAAGGTTTAAGAGATTGTATCCTTTACCAGCAAAATCTATAGAGTTTTGGGAAAAAATCCCCAAGGTTGATGGGGCTATTTCTACTCTTGCTAAACGTACCACTATTCCTATGGAAGATAGCACTTCCTTTAAGGATCCTTTAGATAGGAAGCTTGAATCTTATCTAAGGAAGGCCTATTTATATTCAGGTCATCTTCTCAGACCTGCTATTTCTTTGGGTGATGTTGCGGCTGCATCAACTTTCTGGTTGGAAAATTTAGCGCAACATGAATTGGATTCTGGCATTGTTCGCCTACTGCAACATGCTAATCATTTTATTTGTGATGCCATTTTTGATATTATCAAAATTGATGTTAGATCCATGTCTTTAGCTGTATTAGCTAGAAGAGCTTTGTGGCTTAAATCTTGGAATGCTGATATGACATCTAAATCTAGATTACTATCTCTTTCTTTCCAAGGTAATAATTTATTTGGTTCTCAGTTGGATTCTATTATTTCAACTATCACTGGAGGAAAAGGAGTTTTTTTGCCTCAGGATGAAAACCTAAGGGTAAATCTAAGGCTTCTAACCGTTTTCGTTCCTTTCGTCAGAATAAGGAACAAAAACTCAATCCTCCTGCCAAGGAATCTGCTTCCAGTTGGAAGCCTTCCTCAAATTGGAATAAATCCAAACCATTTAGGAAACCAAAGTCTGCCCCTAAGTCCGCATGAAGGTGCGGCCCTCATTCCAGTTCAGCTGGTAGGGGGCAGATTAAGGTTTTTCAAGGATTTTTGGATAAAATCTGTCCAAAATCATTGGATTCAGAGCATTGTCTCTCAAGGGTATCGAATAGGATTCAAAGTAAGACCTCCTGTGAGAAGATTTTTTCTCTCACACATTCCTGTAAATCCAGTAAAAGCTCAGGCTTTTCTGAAGTGTGTTTCAGACCTGGAGTCTTCAGGGGTAATCATGCCAGTTCCTCCTCAGGAACAAGGTTTGGGGTTTTATTCAAATCTATTCATTATACCAAAGAAAGAAAATTTGTTCAGACCAGTTCTGGATCTGAAAATTTTGAATCGTTATGTAAGAGTACCAACTTTCAAGATGGTGACTATAAGGACTATTCTGCCTTTTGTTCAGCAAGGACATTATATGTCCACAATAGACTTGCAGGATGCATACCTTCATATTCCGATTCATCCAGAACACTATCAGTTTCTGAGATTCTCTTTTCTAGACAAGCATTACCAATTTGTTGCTCTTCCATTTGGCCTAGCAACAGCTCCAAGAATCTTTTCAAAGGTTCTGGGTGCCCTACTATCTGTAATCAGAGATCAGGGTATTGCTGTGTTTCCTTATTTGGACGATATCTTGGTACTAGCTCAGTCTTTACATACTGCAGAATCTCACACGAATCAACTAGTGTTGTTTCTTCGGAAACATGGTTGGAGGATCAATTTACCAAAAAGTTTCTTGATTCCTCAGACAAGGGTCACCTTTTTAGGCTTCCCGATAGATTCAGTGTCCATGACTCTGTCTCTAACAGACAAGAGACGTTTAAAATTGGTCGCAGCATGTCGGCTCCTTCAGTCTCAGTCATTCCCTTCAGTGGCTATGTGCATGGAAGTTTTAGGTCTCATGACTGCAGCATCGGACGCAATCCCCTTTGCTCGTTTTCACATGAGACCTCTTCAGCTTTGTATGCTGAATCAATGGTGCAGGGATTATACAAAGATATCACAATTAATATCCTTGAATCCCAATGTACGACACTCTCTGACATGGTGAATAGATCATCATCGTTTGGTTCAAGGGGCTTCTTTTGTTCGCCCAACCTGGACTGTGATCACAACAGATGCGAGTCTTTCAGGTTGGGGAGCTGTTTGGGGGTCTCTGACAGCACAAGGGGTTTGGAAATCTCAAGAGGCGAGATTACCAATAAATATTTTAGAACTCCGTGCAATTCTCAGGGCTTTTCAGTTCTGGCCTCTACTAAAGAGAGAACCGTTCATTTGTTTTCAGACAGACAATATCACAACTGTGGCTTATGTCAATCATCAGGGTGGGACTCACAGTCCCCAAGCTATGAAAGAAGTATCTCGGATACTTGCTTGGGCGGAATCCAGCTCCTGTCTAATCTCTGCGGTGCATATCCCAGGTGTAGACAATTGGGAGGCGGATTATCTCAGCCGCCAGACTTTACATCCAGGGGAGTGGTCTCTCCATCCAGATGTGTTTTCTCAGATTGTTCAGATGTGGGGGCTTCCAGAGATAGATCTCATGGCCTCTCATCTAAACAAGAAACTTCCCAGATACCTGTCCAGGTCCAGGGATGTTCAGGCGGAAGCAGTGGATGCGCTGACACTTCCTTGGTGTTATCAACCTGCTTACATCTTCCCGCCTCTAGTTCTTCTTCCAAGAGTGATTTCAAAAATCATCATGGAACAGTCTTTTGTGTTGCTGGTGGCTCCAGCATGGCCACACAGGTTTTGGTATGCGGATCTGGTTCGGATGTCCAGTTGCCCGCCTTGGCCACTTCCGTTACGGCCGGACCTACTATCTCAAGGTCCGTTTTTCCATCAGGATCTCAAATCATTAAATTTGAAGGTATGGAAATTTAACGCTTAGTTCTAAGTCATAGAGGTTTCTCTGATTCAGTGATTAATACTATGTTACAAGCTCGTAAATCTGTCTCTAGAAAGATTTATTATAGAGTTTGGAAGACTTACATTTCATGGTGTTCTTCTCATAATTTCTCCTGGCATTCTTTTAGAATTCCTTGAATTTTGCAGTTTCTTCAGGATGGTTTGGATAAGGGTTTGTCTGCAAGTTCCTTGAAAGGACAAATCTCCGCTCTTTCTGTTTTATTTCACAGAAAAATTGCTATACTTCCTGATATACACTGTTTTGTACAGGCTTTAGTTCATATTAAGCCTGTCATTAAGTCAATTTCTCCTCCTTGGAGTCTTAATTTGGTTCTGAGGGCTTTACAGGCTCCTCCATTTGAACCTATGCATTCTTTGGACATTAAACTACTTTCTTGGAAAGTGTTGTTCCTTTTGGCTATCTCTTCTGCTAGAAGAGTTTCTGAGCTATCTGCTCTTTCTTGTGAGTCTCCTTTTCTGATTTTTCATCAGGATAAGGCAGTTTTGCGGACTTCTTTTCAATTTTTACCTAAGGTTGTGAATTCTAACAACATTAGTAGAGAAATTGTTGTCCCTTCTTTATGTCCTAATCCTAAGAATTCTTTGGATGTGGTAAGAGCTTTGAAATATTATGTGGAAGCTACTAAAAATTTCAGGAAGACTTCTAGTCTATTTGTTTTATTTTCTGGTCCTAGGAAAGGTCAGAAAGCTTCTGCTATTTCCTTGGCTTCTTGGTTGAAACTTTTGATTCATCAAGCTTATTTGGAGTCGGGTCAAACTCCGCCTCAGAGAATTACAGCTCATTCTACTAGATCAGTCTCTACTTCATGGGCTTTTAAGAATGAAGCTTCAGTTGATCAGATTTGCAAAGCAGCCACTTGGTCCTCTTTGCATACTTATACTAAATTCTACCATTTTGATGTATTTGCTTCTTCGGAAGCAGTTTTTGGTAGAAAAGTTCTTCAGGCAGCTGTTTCAGTTTGATTCTTCTGCTTTTTGATTTAAGTTTTTTTCTTTCAAAAGTGAAAATAACTTATTTTTAGGTTGCGGATTATTTTCTCAGCGGAATATGGCTGTTTTTTGGTTTTATTCCCTCCCTCTCTAGTGACTCTTGAGTGTAAGACTCCACATCTTGGGTATTGATATCCCATATGTCACTAGCTCATGGACTCTTGCCAATTACATGAAAGAAAACATAATTTATGTAAGAACTTACCTGATAAATTCATTTCTTTCATATTGGCAAGAGTCCATGAGGCCCACCCTTTTTATGGTGGTTATGATTTTTTGTATAAAGCACAATTATTTCCAAATTTCCTTTGTTGATGCTTTCTACTCCTTTCTTTATCACCCCACTGCTTGGCTATTCGTTAAACTGAATTGTGGGTGTGGTGAGGGGTGTATTTATAGGCATTTTGAGGTTTGGAAAACTTTGCCCCTCCTGGTAGGATTGTATATCCCATATGTCACTAGCTCATGGACTCTTGCCAATATGAAAGAAATGAATTTATCAGGTAAGTTCTTACATAATTATGTTTTTTACTTCTAGAAAATATCCATCTTATACTCCTAAACAATCCCCTGCACAGCCATTCCTCGTTCAATCAACTGTTTTAGAAATAAATAAATGAATGTGCTGTGCCCAATATAGCAATTATAAACTACTGTGCAGCCTTTGTGTAAACTTATTGTAAAGTTATGAGTTCACTATCATTCAGATACTGCCCATCCCCGTTATAAAAAATCTTTTAGTATTACAGAAGAAGTGGTGGTAATGTAAATAGCCATTAAAGATATCGCCCGTAATTCGATTTATTTATAATTTTTAAAAACAAATTTATGCTTTCTTCTTTTCTTTTGAAAGCGCTTCATTTACTGATATAATTTTATTAGTTTGTTGATAGCAAACTTATGAGCCCAATATCACTCAGAGATATTCCACTTCCCTGATAAAATAGTATCACAGAAGAAGTGGTGATAATGGGAATAGCCATTAAAGATATCACCTTAGGATCACTTTTTTTTTTTTTTTGTAAAGCAAATGTATGCTTTCTTCTTTTCTTTTGAAAGAGCTACATTATGGATACCATTTTCTAACTGTTTGTTGATAGATCAGTAACGTTGATATTTGTCTTCAGTCTGTATATTTAATAATTAATAATGCGTTTTTGCATTTCCATGTTTTCTTTCAGAGAGGAAGAAGGGGCAGAAAACTTAAGAAAACGAAGCTCACAGCTGCCTTTCATTTTTGCGACTGGCGAGGCAGTGTTGTACGAAACTTCATTTCCTTTCCCAAGCCTTATTGATTCTACACCAAATAAGACCAAGGGTTCTTCAGTCAAAGGAGGATCTGCCAAATCTTCAGCAAATGAATCATCAGTAAAGCCTGCCTCACTGTTGGGCGCAATGCTAAGACAGGATGAGTCCGTGTACCTTTGCCCACCAGCTCAAAACACATTTTCCTTTGAAAACTTATTTGAAAATTCCAAAGATGAACTGAGCAATACAGTATCAAGTGGCTGGCAAGAAGGTTGTATGCCAGTGACTAATAATATGAAACAGGAGGAAGGAGCTTGTCCCCAGGCAAAAAATGTAACACTTCCATCAGGTAACGCAGAAATATTTGCTGAAAGCAAGAATAATGAGCTTTACAATATCATGAGTAGCTTGGGCATCAACTTTGATGATTTGGAGATGATCCAACAGGATGATGCCTTTTTTAGGGGTGAATTTGAATATCCTGATATTTCAGACATTGATGTTACAGACGAAATTTTGACTTATGTTCAGGATTCCCTTAATACAAAATCAGACTGTATGTATTTGAATAGTGTTCAACAAATGCCTAATGTACCAGAACCATCTAATATCATACAGAATCATATGGATGTTCCTCAGCTGCATCAGCAGCAGCCAAACCAAATCATGTCACAACAGCTATGTCAGAAAATGAAACATATGCAGGTCAATGGTATGCTTAGTAACTGGAACTCTGTGAGAAATGTACCGGTCACATACAAAGAGCAGCAGCCTAATCAATATAATGTTTCAGGTGTGAACAACGTGGCTGAAGACTATTATAAGTCTGAACTGAGCAGTGCTCCGTATGCCTGTAAACAAGAATTTATGCCTTACCAGCAGCCCCTGCCTATAGTGCCACTATCTAATAACCTTACACAGATGGACTTTGACCTTGGAAATGTGGAACAATCTGTTTACCCTCCTCCCCCTAACATAGAGGGTTTTTTAGAATGTTTATCACAAGCCCCTGAAATCCAAGAATGTGGATTAAATACACAGACAGTCATGGTGACTCCTCAGACTTGCTATTCTGGTGCTGTTTCTATGTATCAGTGCTTACCTGAGCCTCAACCATCCTGCCTAACGCAAATGCAGTATAACCCCATGATGCCAAGTCATCAGCAGTTATTGAACAAAGTAAGCTGTGCACCATTGTAGAAAGCATGTTTTGTTTTTGTTGTGGCTTCATAGAAATTTAAAAATGAATTACCTGTGAAGAGCATTGCTTGCTTTACTTTTATGTTTAAATGTGTATGTGCTTTTTATTTTTACACTTTTAAAGAATTTAAGGTGTAATATTTGAGAACTATCATCGCTATGTGTAATATGTCAAATCCATTTTGCAGAACTTAATTTTTTTTTCCAATGAATAGTTAATAAGCCTTAAAGGGATACTAAACCCACAGTTTTTCTTTCATGATTCAGACAGAGCATGCAATTTTAAGCAACTTTCTAATTTACTCCTATTATCAACGTTTCTTTGTTCTCTTGGTATCTTTATTGAAAAGCAGGAATGAAAGCTTAGGAGCCGGCCCATTGTAGGTTCAGCACCTGGGTACCGCTTGCTGATTGGTGTCTAAATGTAGTAGAATGGATTTGAAAAGAGCTACAGGAACCAGATCAAATGCAATAACATAATGAGTAGTAACCATTCTAGGGTAGTTGTGCCCAGCAGTCTAATGTCCGTTTAATTTGGAGGAGCCAATGTTGGTTTTAGTCCACAGACAAGGCTAGCCAGTATAAAATGCCTTGTTTAGCCGTTGTTATCAGATAAATCTAATAAGGGACAGATACTGTATGTTGCCTTGAGAAGTTAGCAGGGTGCATTTCATGTTCTTAGAGTTAGAGATTGCTACATTTTTAGAGCTTAATTAAATTAAAAGGGTGCAAAATAAATAATATATTTCAAGGTTGTTTCATTATGCATAAACTAACATTGTATATAAAAATCTCAAGGTGTTTACTGTCCCTTAAAGGGATAAAAATATTTTGTTTTTGAAACAGTGCCCACAATTTAAAAAAAAAGTTTCCAATCTATTTCTGTTATCAAATTTGCTTCGTTCCTATGGAATTATTTGTTGAAGTGTTACCTAGGGAGGTCTCTGGAGCACTACATGACAGAAAATAGGGCTGCCATCTAGTGTTCTTGTAAATTGATAACATTCTTGCTAAACTGCTGCCATATAGTGCTCCAGACACATGCAAATTAATTGCTCTGTCTGAATGATGAAAGAAAAATGTTCATATCCCTTTAATATACAAAGGTTTAAGCTCTATGATTTATGATGTGTTATGACTTATGTGTTATGTGCAGTTCAGTAAAGCAACTTCCCATCCACTTGGAGAAAGGGGCGGGATTCTAACAGTCACTGTCCCTTTGCTCGCTTCCATTTCACCCTTCTTCAGCTCCATTTTAGTTTCTGGCTTTCGGAGAGAGAATGTCACTTTGAAATGCCAGCCTTGTGAATCCCTCTCAGAACTTTACATGTACGCATAGGTCAAGGCCTATCCTTCTTCCAGATCACCTTTCATTTTTGTTAGTGGGACTTGCTCTAGATTCCTCTCCAGCTTTGGGTTTGGGAAGTGGTATAAAATGTACTCATTTTGGTATGTCCTTTCCTGTGTATTAAGCATTGGCCAAGAGCTGTTTGCTATTTCTAGTGATAACTCCATCAGGATTTTCTTTTATTTATGGCTTCATCAGGGGACAGGCCTCTGTTTTCCCTGTGCTGCTTCATGCCTTGTGGCTCTGCTTTACTTTGAAAAAATTTATTTTCCCCATTTTTAGAGTCAGCACATGACTTGTGTTTCTTTTGGGCAAGTGCCTGACTTTTTTTTTATACTCCAGCACCTTTTTCCTTCCTCTGCCTTATCTGGAATTCCTTTTCTTTTCTGGCTAGGCTGAACATTTAGGGAAAGGGAGAGGACATAGGGAAATTATGCTTTTCTAGTTTTTACATTAATCCAAGTGAATGGAAAACTGCGTTACTCAGTAGCACTGAATAGTAGCCCTCTTGATCTGCTGTCAGGTATCTGATGTACAGTTAAATTGATGGTAAACTCTCCCGTTTGTAAAATCAGATGTGGAATGTTAGTGATATTTTAGATTGAGTTTAATTCATCAGTTGTTGCGCTATAACTTTTTACTTGTTTCTTCCTGACTGTTTACACTGGCTGGGCACGATCTCACTCCCCCCCTCTCTCCTCCCGGTAAGCATTCAGTAGACACAACTGGAATATTACACTCACAGCTCTGTGAAACATGATCCTGAGATGTTTTACAGAGCTGTGTGTGAAAATATTCAGAGTGCCGTAGGGGCGGAGCTCTGGATGTTGCCAAGGTGCAGATAAAACTGAGACACTGCTGAAGTAGAATCCCTGTGATTTAGCTCATGTGCAGTTTGTTAGTGTTACAATTAAATGCTCTACATCTCTCAGGCTCAGCTGATATACATGTAAAATACATCTGCTCATATAAAAAAAACAGTGCAACTGTGCATATATCTGACTCCCTCTTTGTCATCACTACGGCACTCTGAATATTTTCACACACAGCTCTGTAAAACATCTCAGGATCATGTTTCACAGAGCTGTGAGTGGAATATTCCAGTTGTGTCTACTGAATGTTTACCGGGAGGAGAGAGGGGGAAGTGAGATCTTGCCCAGCCAGTGTAAACAGTCAGGAAGAAACGGCTGAGAGAGGTGAGGGGATTTGTGACAGGCTTATCTATTACATAGACAGCCCCAGCATGGGGGCTGGCTGTAAAGGACACTAGATAGGGAGTGTAGAAAAAGCCTTGCTCTAAAGCTAGTGGAGATTACGTTCGTATTCTCATGCACTGAGAGGATTAGAAACTTTATAATCCTTTTTAGGAGAGTTGGCAGCAAAATTGCTAACACATGTCAATTATAAACGTTATCTTCTTTTGGTGCTTAAATTAAATAGCCTATATTTTTTGAGTGTATAATGGCCCTTTAAGTAACCTTTCTTTCATGTAAGTGGCAAGAGTCCATGAGCTAGTGACGTATGGAATATACATTCCTACCTGGAGGGGGCAAAGTTTCCCAAACCTCAAAATGCCTATAAATACACCTCCCACCTCACTCATACCTCAGTTTTACAAATTTTGCCTTCGTTGGAGGATGGTGAAGCGAGTCGTGCTTGATTTCTTCTGTGAAAGGTGCTTCTAAGCATTTTGAAGCCCAGTTCCTCTCAAAGTACAATGTGAAGGGAGTATTTGCCTGATGATGCCATGTTTTCACCTATGGGAAATCTATTCTAAGGCTCTCTGTAAATTCGGTCTTGGGGATTCATCTACCACCTCCCTTTATAGATCGACATTATACTCCTCTATCCTTAACTCTGATGATATGTTTCAGTACTGGTTTGGCTGTCTGCTATATGTGGATAGGTTTCTTCAGGTAAGTATATATATATATATATATATATATATATATATTTTTTTTTTTTTAAGACACTCTCAGCTATGTTTGGCACTTTATATTTTTAAAGTTTTAAATATATACTGCATATATTTGCTATGAGTCAGGTCTATGTTTATTTCACTTTGCAGTCTAACAGTTTCAGCATGGAAAATTATGTTTGGGAGAAATTTATTAAAAAAATGTCTTTCATTTAAATGGCAAGAGTCCATGAGATAGTGACGTATGGGATATACAATCCTACCAGGAGGGGCAAAGTTTCCCAAACCTCAAAATGCCTATAAATACCCCTAACACCCCTAACCACATCCACGATTCAGTTTGTGCTTGATTTTCTACGTTGATATGTGCTTCACAGCATTTTTAAGCCTGATTCCTCTCAGAGTACACTGAATGTCAGAGGGATGTGAAGGGAGTATCACCTATTGAATTCTATGGTTTTCCTCGTGGGAAATCTTTTTCATCGGTTTTCTGTTATCGGTCGTAGAGATTCATCTCCTACCTCCCTTTTCAGATCGACAATATACTCTCATATTCCATTACCTCTACTGATAATCGTTTCAGTATTGGTTTGGCTATCTGCTATATGTGGATGGGTGTCTTTCGGTAAGTATGTTTTCATTTCTTAAGACACTCTCAGCTATGGTTTGGCATGTATTGTACTTATATTTGCCATGAGTCAGGTTTATGTATATTTCCTTTTGCAGATTATCTGTTTCATATTTGGAAAAAAACCTATTTAGGAAAATATTTTTCTTACCTGGGGTATAGTCTTTTTTCAAA
Organism: Bombina bombina; assembly: GCF_027579735.1. NCBI lineage: Eukaryota > Metazoa > Chordata > Amphibia > Anura > Bombinatoridae > Bombina > Bombina bombina. The sequence goes on from NC_069503.1 coordinate 330,056,054, forward strand.
TTGACTGCTTTTTTATTAAATTTTCGTGGGCAAAATTAGGCTTGCAAAGTCGCAAAATGCCGATGTTTATTGCGTCATTTTTGGCGCAAGAATTTTTTTGGCGTGAAAGTACGTCCAGTGACGCAAATTCGTAATTTCCGGCATCTTAGTTGACGCCGAGTTTCCTTGCACAAGGTTGCGTCTGCAATGACGTGAATGTGTCATTTACGGATGTTGTTAGCGCAAAAAAATTTCATTTTGCGTTGTGTCATACTTGGCGCCAAATAATTTCATTATTTAAAACCCCATTCCTATATGCCTCTTGCCTTTTTCTATGTCAGAGGGCTATGCCGTTTGCATTTTTTCCCATTCCTAAAACTGCCATATAAGGAAATTGATCATTTTGCTTTATATGTTGTTTTTTCTCTTACATTTGCAAGATATCTCAATCTGATCCTGTCTCAGAAACCACTGTTGGAACCCTGCTGCCTGATAACAGCTCTACCAAAGCTAAGTTTATCTGTTGTAAATTCGTGGAGATTATATCTCCAGCTGTGGTATGTAATAGTTGTCATGATAAGCTTTTACATACAGAGAATGTATCCATCAGTAATAGTATAATGCCTGTTGTTCCTTCAACAGCTAATGTACATGATATCCCTGTGAATATAAAAGATATTATTGCTGATGTGATTCAGAAGGCTTTGTCTGCTATCTTGCCTTCTAATAAACGTAAAAGGTCTTTTAAAACTTCTCATAAAGTTGATGAAATTTCAAATGACCGACAACATACGGAATTATCCTCCTCTGATGAGGATTTATCTGATTCAGAAGATCCTTCCTCAGATATTGACACTGACAAATCTACTTATTTATTTAAAATGCAGTATATTCGTTCCTTGTTAAGAGGTGTTGATTACATTGGATATTGAGGAAATTAGTCCTCTTGATACTAAAACTAGTAAACGTTTAAATTCTGTTTATATACCTCCTGTGGTTACTTCAGAGGTTTTTCCAGTTCCTGATGCTATTTCTGATATGATTTCTAAGGAATGGAATAGGCCTGGTACTTATTTTATCCCTTCTTCAAGGTTTAAAAAATTGTATCCTTTGCCAGCAATTAGATTGGAGTTTTGGGAAAAGATCCCCAAAGTTGATGGGGCTATTTCTACTCTTACCAAACATACTACTATTCCTATGGAAGATAGTACTTCCTTTAAGGACCCTTTAGATAGCAAACTTGAATCTTATCTAAGGAAAGCTTATTTATATTCTGGCTATCTTCTCAGGCCTGCCATTTCTATTGCTGATGTTGCAGCTGCATCAACTTTTTTGTTTGGAAAGTTTAGGGCAACAGGAAATGGATCCTGATTTGTCTAGCATTGTTCGCTTGCTTCAGCATGCTAAACATTTTATCTGTTATGCAATTTTTGATATCATCAAAATTGATGTTAAATCTTTGTCTTTAGCTATTTTAGCTAGAAGAGCTTTGTGGCTCAAATATTGGAATGCTGACATGGTATCTAAGTCTAGATTACTATCTCTTTCCAAGGTAATAATTTATTTGGTTCTCAGTTGGATTCGATTATTTCAACTGTCACTGGGGGAAGGGAGTTTTTTTTTGCCTCAGGATAAAAGACCTAAGGGTAAATCTATAGCTTCTAACCGTTTTCGTTCCTTTCGACAAAATAAGAAACAGAAACCTAATCCTTCCCCCCCCCCCAAATAATCTGGTTCCAATTGGAAACCTTCTTCAAGTTGGAGTAAATCCAAACCATTTAAGAAACCAAAGCCAGCCCCCAAGTCTGCATGAAGGTGCGGCCCTCATTCCAGCTCAGCTGGTAGGGGGCAGATTAAGATTCTTCCAAGACATTTGGGCAGATTCTGTCAAAAATCAAAGGATTCAGAGTATTGTCTATCAATGGTACCGAATAGGATTCAGAGTAAGGCCTCTTGTGAGAAGATTTTTTTCTCACGCATCCCAGCAATTCCAGTAAAGGCTCAGGCTTTTCTGAAGTGTGTTTCAGACCTGGAGCTTTCAGGGGTAATCATACCAGTTCCGTTTCAGGAACAGGGTCTGGGGTTTCATTCATATCTATTCATTGTCCCAAAGAAAGAAAATTCATTCAGGCCAGTTCTGGATCTGAAAATTTTAAATCATTTTGTAAGAGTGCCAACTTTCAAAATGGTGACTATAAGGACTATTCTGCCTTTTGTTCAGCAAGGGCATTATATGTCCACGATAGACTTACAGGATGCATATCTTCATATCCTGATTCATCTAGATCACTTATCAGTTTCTTCTCTTTTCTAGACAAGCATTATCAATTTGTCGCTCTTCCATTTGGCCTAGCGACAGCTCCAAGAATCTTTTCAAAGGTTCTTGGTGCCCTACTCTCTGTAATCAGAGAACGGGGTATTGCGGTGTTTCCTTATTTGGAAGATATCTTGGTACTAGCTCAGTCTTTACATTCTGCAGAATCTCACACAAATCAACTAATGTTGTTTCTTCAAAGACATGGATGGAGGATCAATTTACCAAAACGTTCCTTGATTCCTCAGACAAGGGTCACCTTTTTAGGTTTCCAGATAGATTCAGTGTCCATGACTCTGTCTCTAACAGACAAGAGACGATTAAAATTGTTTTCAGCTTGTCGGAGCCTTCTGTCTCAATCTTTCCCTTCAGTAGCTATGTGCATGGAAGTTTCAGGTCTCATGACTGCAGCATCGGACGTGATCCCCTTTGCTCATTTTCATATGAGACCTCTCCAGCTTTGTATGCTGAATCAATGGTACAGGGATTATACAAAGATATCACAATTAATATCCTTAAATCCCAATATTTGACTCTCTCTGACTTGGTGGTTAGATCACCATCATATATTTCAAGGGGCCTCTTTTGTTCATCCAACCTGGACTGTGATCACAACAGATGCAAGTCTTTCAGGTTGGGGAGCTGTCTGGGATCTCTGACAGCACAAGGGGTTTGGAAATCTCAAGAGGTGAGGTTACCAAGCAATATTTTAGAACTCTGTGCTATTTTCAGGGCTCTTCAGGTTTGGCCTCTGATGAAGAGATAACCGTTAATTTGTTTTCAGACAGACAATATCACAACGGTGGCATATGTCAATCATCTGGGTGGGACTCACAGTCCCCAAGCTATGAAAGAAGTATCTTGGATACTTGCTTGGGCAGAATCCAGCTCCTGTCTAATTTCTGCGGTTCATATCCCAGGTGTAGACAATTGGGAAGTGGATTATCTCAGCCGTCAGACTTTACATCCGGAGGAGTGGTCGCTCCATCCAGATGTGTTTTCTCAGATTGTTAAGATGTGGAGTCCTCCAGAAATAGATCTGATGGCTTCCCATCTAAACAAGAAACTTCCCAGGTACCTGTCCAGGTCCAGGGATCCTCAGGCGGAAGCGGTGGATGCATTAGCAGTTCCTTGTTATTACCAACCTGCTTATATTTTCCCGCCTCTAGTTCTTCTTCCAAGAGTGATCTCCAAGATCATAATAGAACAATCGTTTGTGTTGCTGGTAACTCCAGCATGGCCTCACAGGTTTTGGTATGCAGATCTTGTTCGGATGTCCAGTTGCCAACCTTGGCCACTTCCTTTAAGACCAGACCTTCTGTCTCAAGGTCCGTTTTTTCATCAGGATCTCAAATCATTAAATTTGAAGGTATGGAAATTGAACGCCTAGTGCTTAGTCATAGAGGTTTCTCTGACTCAGTGATTAATACTATGTTACAGGCTCGTAAATCTGTTTCTAGGAAGATTTATTATTGTGTTTGGAAGACTTATATTTCATGGTGTTCTTCTCATAAATTCTCCTGGTATTCTTTTAGAATTCCTATAATTTTGCATTTTCTTCAGGATGGTTTGGATAAAGGTTTGTCTGCAAGTTCCTTGAAGGGACAAATCTCTGCTCTTTCTGTTTTATTTCACAGAAATATTACTAAGCTTCCTGATATTCACTGTTTTGTACAGGCTTTGGTCCGTATCAAGCCTGTCATTAAATCAATCTCTCCTCCTTGGAGTCTTAATTTGGTTTTGAAGGCTTTACAGGCTCCTCCGTTTGAGCCTATGCATTCTTTGGATATTAAACTACTTTCTTGGAAAGTGTCGTTCCTTTTGGCCATCTCTTCTGCTAGAAGAGTTTCCGAATAATCTGCTCTTTCTTGTGAATTTCCTTTTTTGATTTTCCATCAGGATAAGGCAGTTTTGCGGACTTCATTTAAATTTCTACCTAAGGTTGTGAATTATAACAACATTAATAGAGAAATTGTTGTACCTTCTTTGTGTCCTAATCCTAAGAATTTTTTGGAGAGATAATTACATTCTTTGGATGTTGTAAGAGCTTTGAAATATTATGTTGAAGCTACTAAAGATTTCAGAAAGACTTCTAGTCTATTTATCTTTTCTGGTTCTAGGAAAGGTCAGAAGGCCTCTGCCATTTCCTTGGCATCTTGGTTTAAGCTTTTGATTCATCAGGCTTTTTTGGAGTCTGGTCAGGCCCTGCTAGATCAGTCTCCACTTCGTGGGCTTTCAGAAGCTTTCATGAAGCTTCAGTTGATCAGATTTGCAAAGCAGCAACTCTGCATACATTTACTAAATTCTACCGTTTTGATGTATTTGCTTCTTCAGAAGCAGTTTTTGGTAGAAAAGATTTTCAGGCAGCTGTTTCAGTTTGATTCTTCTGCTTATGTTTAAGATTTTTCTTTTCATTTATAAGCATAAACTTATATTTTGGGTTGTGGATTAATTTTTTCAGCAGAAAATGGCTGTTATTATTTTTATCCCCCCCTCTCTAGTGACTCTTCTGTGGAGTTCCACATCTTGGGTATTACTATCCCATACATCACTAGCTCATGGACTCTTGCCAATTACATGAAAGAAAACATAATTTATGTAAGAACTTACCTGATAAATTAATTTCTTTTATATTGGCAAGAGTCCATGAGACCCACCCTTTTTATGGTGGTTATGATTTTTTGTATAAAGCACAATTATTTCCAAATTTATTTTTTGATGCTTTTTACTCCTTTCTTTATCACCCCACTACTTGGCTATTCGTTAAACTGAATTGTGGGTTTGGTGAGGGGTGTATTTATAGGCATTTTGAGGTTTGGGAAACGTTGCCCCTCCTGGTAGGATTGTATATCCCATACGTCACTAGCTCATGGACTCTTGCCAATATGAAATAATTGAATTTATTAGGTAAGTTCTTACATAAATAATGTTTTTCTTACCTAAGGTTCCAGTTAGTTGTAACTTCGGTCTTGTTTTTTCACATTTTCACAGGCAAATTAGGCTCGCAATGCTTCTATATATTGCATCATTCTTGGCGTATTTTTTTTGGCCGCAAAGGTTGCATTTGTTGTCACGTCATTTCTTGCGTCTTTGTTGCTGCAAATTTTTTTGGAGCAAAGTCAAGCCGGTTTTGACGCAAATTGTGTCATTTCCTGTTAACTTTGGCACCAAAAATGTTGTTATATTAAGTCTCTCCCTCTTTTGCTCTTTGCTTTCATTTGTTACAGAGAGCTATGATATTTGCTTTTGTTTTTCATATAAGCATTTTTTCCCATTCCTGAAACTGCTATTTTGTGGAAATTGGATATTTTGTTTAAATGTTATTTTTTCTTTTTTGTTAAATTTTTCAAGATGTCTCAAACTGATCCTGCCTCTGATGTTACTATAGAAACTATGCTGCCTGTAAACAATTTCTACCAAAGCTAAGTGTGTATATTGTTTAATTAGCTGATTTTATTTCTTCAGCTCAAATATGTGGCACTTGTTATGTTTTATTATGCATACTGATAATGTTTCTATAGTACATATACATCTACTGTTTTACCTTCACAGTCTAATGTACAAGATATTACTGTTGATATAAAGGATTATATTGCAAAAAATATAGAGAAGGCTGTGACTGCTATTCCGCCTTCAAATAAACGTAAACGATCTCTCCTAACTTCTCATAAACCTTTTGAAGTTTGTATTGGTTTACAGCATACTGTAGTATTTCTGCTGATGTGGTTTTCTCTGACTCAGAGGATCCTATTTTAGAGACTGATTTTGATAAATCAAACTTTCAATTGAATGTATTCATTCTTAATTAACAAAGTATTGTCTCTTTTTTACCTTTTTTCTAGGTTTAAAAAGCTATATCCTTTACCTATGGCTAATTTAGTGTTTTTAGTTAAAAGTCCCTTAAGGTGGGGGTATTTCTTCTCTTGCCGGACGTACGTCTATCCTATGGAAGATATTTCTTCTTTTAAGTATCCTTTAGATAGGAAGTTTGTTTCCTATCTTAAGAGAAGCATATTTACATATTGGCCATATTTTTTAACCTGACATTTCTAGGGCTGCTGTTTCAACTTTTTGGTTGGACAGTTTAGTTATCAGATCTTGATTTGTCTAAGCATTGTTCTTTTACTTCAACATGCTAATCATTTAATTTATGATGATATATTTTATGTAATTTTATCTGATAATAAATCTTTGTTTTTAGCCATTTTTACTAGAAAAGTTTTATGGCTTAAATCTCTGATATTGTGTTTAAATTTAGATTACTATCTTATTATTTTAGGATAGTAATTTTTAAAGGTTTTCTTTTGGATTTTATTATCTCCTCTATTACTGGGGGAAAGGGGAGTCTTTTCTGCCCCAAGTTAAGAAATCTAAGGGTAATTTTTAAAGCTCCCAATTGTTTTTTCATTCCCCTAAGGCATTTGGCTCTGATTTTAGATTTTTGTTTCTGAATTTGAATAATCCCAAGCCTTATAATTAAACTAATTTCAGCCCCTAAGATTGCATGAAGGTGTGGCCTTTTAACCAGTTCTACTTGTGGAGGGCAGATTGAATTTATTTCAACACATTCGGACAGTTTCTGTTCAAATCAGTGGATTCAGAATATTGTTTTATCAGGGTTATCGAATAGGTTTCAGAATAAAAACCTCCCACGGGAAGATTCTTTTCCATGTTATCACAAACCCTGTGAAAGCTCAGGTTTTTCTGAAATGTGTTTCAGATTTAGAGTTTTGAGGGGTGATGGTTCCAGTTCCTCTGCCGGAACGGAGTTTCGGTTTCTATTCAAATCTATTCATTGTCCTAAAGAAAAAATTTGTTCAGACTAATTCTGGATCTTACATTTTTTATATTGTTTTGTAAGAGTCCCAACTTTCAAGATGGTGACTATGAGGACTATTCTACTATTCTGCCTTTCTGTTTAGCAAGGTTACTTCATGTCCACAATAGACATACAGGACGCTTATTTTCAATTAATTCAGACCACTATTGTTTTCTGAGATTCACTTTTCTAGATAAGCATTACCAATTTGTCCCTTGTCCTTTTGGGCTAGGGCCGGTCAGAGATTCTTTTCAAAGATTCTTGGTGCCCTTCTATCTGTTTTCAGAGAGCAGGGTATTGCGGTGTTTCCTTGTGTGGATGATATTTGGTACTAGCTTTAATCTTTTCATTCAGCACAATCTCACTTGATACAACTAGTGTGCTTTCTTCAAGACATGGTTGGAGGATCAATTTACAATAGTGTTTCTTGATTTCTTAGACAAGAGTCACCTTTTTAGGTTTCCAGATAAATTTCAGTATCTAAGTTAATTTTAGTTTGTCTAAACCTTCAGTCTCTATTTTTTCCTTCAGTGGTTATGTGCATGGATGTTTTTGGTCTCATGACTGTAGCATCAGGTACAATCCTATCTGCTCGTTTTTTGTTTGGGGCCTCTATAGCTTTGCATGTTGCACTATAGGTGCAGGGATTATTTTCAGTTATCACAACTGGTATACTTAAATACCAACACTTTTTTTCTCTCTGATTTGGTGATTGGACTATCACCTTATTGTTCAGGGGGCCTCATTTGTTCGTCCTACCTGGACTGTATTCTCAACAGATGCAAGTCTTTCAGGTGGGGGAGCTGTCTGAGAGTCTCTGACAGCACTTGGGGTTTGGAAACCTCATGATGCGACGTTACCAATCAATATTTTAGAACATCATGCTATTTTCAGGCCTCTTCAGGCGTGGCCTCTTCAGGCGTGGCTTCTATTAAAGAGATAACTTTTACATTTGTTTTTTAAACAGACAATATCACAACAGTGGCATTTGTCAATCATCAAGGATGGACTTGCAGTCCTTCAGTTATGGAGGAAGTATCTTGGATACTTTCTTGGACGGAATCCAACTCTTGTCTAAATTTCTGTGATTCATATCTCAGGTATAGACAATTGGGAAGGGGATTATCACAGCCGTCAGACTTTATATCTGGAGGAGTGCTCTCCACCCAGATGTGTTTTTTTCATCTTGTTCAGATGTGGGGTCTTCCAGAAATAGATCTGATGGTCTCTCATCTAAGCAAGAAGCTTTCCAGATACCTTTTTAGGTCCAAGGATCCTCAGGCGGAAATGGTGGGTGCTCTAGCAGTTCTTAGTTTTCACAACCTGCTTACTTTTGTCCGCCTCTGGTTCTTTCTCCAAGGGTGATCTCCAAGATCATAATGGAACGATCTTATGTGTTTCTGATAGAACCAGCGTGGTTTCTCAGGTTTTGGTATGTGGACTTCGTCAGGATGTCCAGTTGCCAGCCTTGGTTACTTCCTTTAAGGCCAGACCTTCTGTTTCAGGGGCTGTTTTTTCCATCTGGATCTCAAATCTCTAAAGTTGAAGGCATGTAAATTGAACACTTAAGTGTTTAGTCATAGAGGTTTCTCTGACTCAGTTATTAGCACTATGATACAGGCTCGTAAGTCTGTTTCTAGGAGAATTTATTTTCATGTATGGAAAACCTATATTTCATGATGTTCTACTCATAATTATTTTTGGCATTCTTTTAGAATTCCTAGGATTTTACAGTTTTTTCCGGAAGGTTTGGATAAAAGTTTTGTCTGCAAATTCTGTGAAAGGACAAATTTATGCTCTTTCTGTCTTATTTCATAGAAAGATTGCTAAACTTCCTGATATTCACTGTTTTGTTCAGACTTTGATTCATATTACACCTGTTTTTAAATGTATTTCTCCTCCTTGGAGTCTCAATTTTGGTTTTGAAAATTTTACAGTCTCCTCCTTTTGATTTTATGCTTTTTCCGGACCTTAAATTACTTTCTTGGAAAGTGTTAATTCTTTTGGCTATCTCTTCTGCTTGAAGAGTTTCTGTATTGTCTGCTCACTCTTGTGAGTCTCTTTATCTCATTTTCCATCAAGATAAAGCTGTTTTGCGGACTTCATTTTAATGTTTGCCTAAAGTTGTGAATTCTTACAACATCAATAAGGAAATTGTTGTTCTTAATTTTAAGAATACTATTGAAGGGTCTTTACATTTAAACAGACAATATCACAACAGTGGTAAGAGCTTTGAAATATTATGTTGAGGCTACTTAAGATTTCAGAAAGACTTCTATTCTATGGGGCCTATCTATCAAGCTCTGTACGGAGCTTGAGGCCCTGTGTTTCTGGCGAGCCTTCAGGCTCACTAGAAACACCAGTTATGAAGCAGCGGTCTAAAGTTTGGAAACTTTGCCCCCTCCAGGTAGGAATGTATATCCCATACGTCACTAGCTCATGGACTCTTGCCAGTATGAAAGAAATTAATTTATCAGGTAAGTTCTTACATAAATTGTGTTTTTTCATATTGTATAGAACATTACACTATCTTTGTTTGCATTGGGTCAATACTACTAAAGAGACAGCAAAGTCAAATTTAAACTTTCATGATTTCAAATGCAGCATGTAGTTTAAAAAAACAACAACTTTCCACTGCACTTCCTTTATCAGATTGTGCCCAGTCTTTTCATATGCACACTTTCTGAGGCACCAGTTCCTACCGAGCATATGAAAGACATCACAATGGATACATGTAGGAGTCTGTGATTAGCTGATAGTGGTCACATGATACAGGGGACAGTGAAAATGGTTGATTATGCAGTTCTGTTGTATTTAAAGGTACTTTTAAGAGTACAGGTTTATTTTATGTATTTATATATATATATATATATATATTTCCCTGGGATTTATTTATTTTGGGAATTTCAAGCTCTATCCGTATGTAATACAAGACTTTTGATTGGATTACAAGCCCGGACCAAAAAATTTATTTGGAACACACATATTCTCAATTATTTTTGAGCATGCTATTAATTATTTACTTCCCGGGAAGCTTAACACCTATCATTTATAGACTGATCGCTATCTTTGTATGTGGTTGCCAGATTCTGATGTTTTTATACATTTAGAAATAATAAGGACTGTTTTTGATACATAATCTTTGACTGGTGTGACATATGCCATATTCTGGGTTTCTAAATAATTTTTGTATTATCTGTGCTGGCAAGGGTAGGTTTGTGGTCCTTTATGGCACTACTATCTGACTTCTAGACGCACGCCTAAAGCTTACCTTAGAGATTTTAATTTGTAATATGAGGGTCAAAATAGGAGCACTTATGAAGTGTTAGCGCTCAATAACACTAATAATTTTGTTCTCTACTTGTAGTCTAGGCCATTGTTTCTCAACCATAGTCCTCAATTCCCCCCAACAGTCCTGGTTTTCATTATAGCTGAACCAGTGCACAGGTGAAATAATCAAATAATGGATGAGAGCAGATTAGTAACCATGGTTGTTGGAGGGGTACTTGAGGACTATGGTTGAGAAACGCTGAACTAGGCCAAAATGTTTTGCAGATATTAATGTCTCGTATCTCTTTTTTCAACAGTTCCAAAATGGTTTTGGTGGAGGAAATGTAAGTGAAGTGTATACAGCACCAATGGATGTGGCAAATAGCACTCAGAGTGCCACACATCTTCATCTTCATCATCACCAACAAGCAGATTCTCAGCATTATCCAGATTTACCATCAAGTGGATACATGTAAATAGGTTGTGAACGGCTTTATTGCATTCTCTGAAGAGTTGTGCTTTTATGTTGGCCTCAGTAAAAGACTACATGTTAAAAAATGCTTTAAAAGCTTAAACAGAACCTAAAAGGTTTATTTAGGCTGTTGCCTTTTTTTAGGCCACAGAAGTCTACAGCTTACATGTTGGACAGGGCTGGCCAGGCCGTTCATTGGAGGAAAAAAGATCATAATTTGGGAAAACATTTTATTCCCCTAATAAGTACATTTTATTTTCAGTGTATTTTTAAAATACATTTCTGTTCTATCCCGTAACAACATAAGATAAGGCAAATGTTTTGTTTAACCCTTTGCTGGTTTAAAAATGACTTGTTTAACTACAGAGCACTTACAGACTCACCCTAAAGAGCATAGTATGAACTTTTATTTATATGTAGAGAGACTTTTCTTTTCTGGTTCGTTTCAATCTTTTTCCAAGTAAAAAAAAAAAAAGGATAACTTCATGTACAAAAGCACTTACTTTAAAGGGACATAACCTCTTTTTGATATATGTATGCATAATATATATCGGCAATTAAACACTACATTGCAAAAGGTCTGCATACAGAATAAATGTTTTAAAATCGTTTAAACTGTCGGCAAAACATGCATTGCTGTGTAGTAAACGTATCTCTTCCACTGAATCCAGTTATGTAGATAAAAATGAGTTACAACAGTGGTCATTGCCGTATAGTAGTGTTAGGCTGGGAAAGTTTGGGATATGCACTTACAAATTTAGCTGCAATAAAAGAAAAAAATCCACATTTGAGTGAAATCTAAGGAAAATGGGGCATAATAAATAATTTGACGATATTGCTTTTTTTTAAGGAATCTATATAATGAAGCATTTTTAAATTATAATCTTGGAGTGTTTTGTGTCCCTTTAAAGTGGCAGCTTTATGTAGACTTCATCCTGTTTTATTCTGTGCTGTTAATGGGAAAGATTAAACAAAATCCGTCATTTCCACGCATGTTACCGCAGTTTAAATTAATATTAAATGTTCTGCAGTCTATTTTAGTTACAGTGTCCTGAATATTCAGCCTTCTTGATAAGAAGTAAATTAGTTTGCATTCTTCATTTATTTTAGGGACATTGCTGAATAAAAGATACCCTGTTAATAATTTTATGTGCAAAATTATTTCTACCCATTTTTGGAAAACTATAATGCTGGAGCTCCTTTTACTTACGTTGACGTTGGGTATAGTTTGTTTGAGAGATAACTATTTTTATTGTTGTTTTAGTTCCTGCAAAAATTGGAGAAAAGTCTTGATGACAAGTTTGACATATTCATCTATAAAAAGTAAATGTTTTGTGTATGAAAAGATAGCTTATTTTTGCTATAAAGTTGCATACTTATAACTACTATTAAATTCCTATTATATATAATAAATTATAAGAAAGAACTATATACATTATCATCATTCCAATGAGTGTATATAACATCTCTCTATTGATCTAAGTACCAGATTAGCTGAGGTTACAACAGACTTAATTTTGACTGCACTAGGATTTAGTTTTTGTTTGTTTGTTTTTTTGTTTATTTTACGTGAGCCACTTTATTAGACTCTCGTTTTCTTATATATATTTTTTTCTCTTAATTCCCAATATAATCACTTGATTTTGTAGGCTAGGCAAATGTAAAGTTGTTTTTATTATTAAATAGCCAATGGATGTTACATGCTGAGTGTAAATTACCCCGATTCAATTACTTATTGTTGTCTCTTAGTTGAAACTGATTATTAAAGGGACATTTATAGTGCAAAAATAACCTGCACTAATTCATTACATCATATAATTTTTAGCAATACTGACATTGAAAGTCTATAGGCCCTATTCTCTATAGCTCGCTCGTCTGGCGAGATTATCTAAGAAGTCTCATCAGTACAATATTATGTCTAAAAAAAGACTTCCAAAAGATCCCATGTGCCTGATTTCTCTTCATGCCAACAGGTATTTGATCGCCTGGCCCTATGTGTTTAACCCCTGCAAAGGGGTTTAACATACCACTTGGGGGCCTCAAAGAAATGCTGGTCCTGAGCAGACACAGCTGACGAGCCAATTAGCAGAGGCAGTTGCACAACCCAGACAATCACTTCACTGGCCGTGCCTGCTCAAGACCTGCAGTTCCCAAGTAGGCTATGTGACTAACCTCTGAGGATTAAGCACACAGATTAGCAGGGTCACTAGCGCTAAAATGATTATGATTAAGAACTTTTAAAGGGATATTGTAGTGCAACGTTTATATGCTCTAAAAGTTTTCAAAAGTTTGGGTGAGAGTTCCTAGCAATGGCACAACTTCAAAAAGAGGGAATTCATCAAATACCCTTTGCTATTTAATAGGGGTTAAAAGTGGCATTTGACGTGCACAACAGTTTATTTTATACTCCATTTTAGAAGCATTTTTTGCAATACACATTTTTTAGAAAAAAAATTGCTTCTTTAAAAGCAAATCACAACTTTTCTTTTAACTTTTTTTTATGCATAAGACTGCACACAACGCAAATGCGATACACGCCTGCTCCAAATGACATAGTGACATTGTACATATTACAGAAATGATTCTAAAAAAATGTATTTCAAATTCCATTTTGATTAATTTAATTGGAGAAAAATAACTGGATATTTTAACTTGGCATGTACCCAGAACGTTAACGGAATATCTATTTGCTTCTTTACTAAGTTATAACGGTCTCTTGCTTAGATTTCCTGAGTATATTCACATTATATATAAAAAGATGCCTTTTGCTCATTAGTATGTTTCTAGGAATTGTGTAATATTTCTGACATGCTTCCATTTAGATATCTATTTTCTTTGCATAAAACCCATAGTCATGCATTCATTGTAAACAGTGTTGGTAAATTGAATTATTATTGTATGGACTAGACTTTAACAGTGGCCTTAAAGGAAATTCACAGGTCTCTTTTCCACCTAGTCCAACAAAAATCTATATAACACTTGATATATCTAGTTGTTCTTTTGCCTTATTTGGGTTCAGTAGTATTTATCCAAGACAACATCTCATACATTTGGGTAGATGTTAGTTCTTGGAACGAAAATGGTGCAGCCACTTCAATTTCATATAATTTTTTAAAATTTGCAGGTAATTTTCCATTTTTTAGTTATTAGTTAATCTTACTATTTTATTTTTTAGAATGAAACCTAAGGAGCAAAACTCTCTCATTCCCTTTTTATAGAGCATCGAATTGTTCATTTTATCGGTGATGACAAATAAAGCTTTATGCACTTTGTTAACAGAAAAAGCACTTATTACAAAGTAAATATCCTTACCAGCAACCAAAGTGTGTAGCACACATTCTTATTAATGTAAATTCATGTGTGCAGATACTGTGTTACGGCTTACACCTGCAATTTTGCCAGTTTTAGAAGCACAGTCTGATAAATAAAGCAAAATGAGTTTGCAGGACTCTCTAGCAATAGTGAGATTAAAGGGACATGAAACCCCCCCAAAAAAATATTTTGTGATTCAGATAGAGAATACAATTTAAAACAACATTCCGTTTTACTTCTTTTATCTAATTTGCTTTATTTATTAGGTATCCTATGTTGAAGAAATATCAAAGCTCATAGGAGAGATAAGGACACAAGGCTATCTATGTGTAGCCACCAATCAGCTGCTACGGTGCCTATTTAGATATGCTTTTCAGCAAAGAATACCAACATAATTAAGCAAATTAGATAATAGAAGGGAATTTGAAAGTTATTGCATTCCCTTTCTAAATCATGAAAGAAAGAATTTGGGCTTCTTGTCTCTTTAAGGCTTCTTAATGTATGCAAGGGTTAACCTTTTAGTATTTCATCTTGTATATGGAAAAGAAGGCTGCTAGTTTCTCTCTCTTCTTTTTTACGTTGTGATTATTTTGTCCAAGTTACTATTTGTATAAAACAGGGTTAAAGTCTTCTTGTTTGCTATACTGAGAGCATTGTTTTTGTGACATTGTTTAAACTTGTGTTTGACAGTTTATATTTTGGACAAACATTGAATTTATGTGCTTTACATTGAAGATCTCTCTAGCACCATCATGGTTAATGCAAACAGGAAAAAAAAACCTGTGCCTTATCTTTTGTGTTAGTTGTTTTCTACATCTGACTCTATGCAATGTTTTTCAGCATGTCAGCCTGTTCGATCATGAAGAATAGCATATGCATTAGGGTTTTTCTGTACAGTAGACATTTAAACAGTATTGAGATTTTTCTTTGCTTAGAGTGTTTTTAGTTAAATTGAAATTTTTATGTTTGTAAAAAAAAAAATATGTAGATAAAAAATAAAATAAAAAAATACTCACATTGCACTTATAATGGAGTCCTTATTTGCTTTAGAATGAAGGATTCCTTGTATGTATTTAGATTAAATCATAATCATTATCAGCCTTTTCAATTGGAATAAACGACTATTTCACTTCTGTGTATTTTACAGCACTATTTTTTGTCTAAAGAAGGCCATTCATTTGTGGATTACTTGTAAAGTCCATTGGTGCAACAAATAAAAAAAGGTCTTTCAATAAAAAAAAAACTAGTTATTGTTGCAGGTAAAAGGGACATAAAACTCAGATGTTAATGAAAATGTTGCCATATCCTTCTGTTACAAAAACAAACCTGGATCTGTCCTAATTTTACCTATAGATTTGCTTGTTTTACATGCCTGTAACGATGATCGCAAAACATAGAGACATATTGGTGCATGCACTAAACTGATGGTCAAACATGCATAGGGCTCCATTTAAGACTGCTCCTTAGCGGATTGAAATCATCCCGATCCAATACAATTGGGATGATTGACAGCCTCTGCTAGCAGCCGATTGCCAGTTAGCAGGGGCAGCGTTGCACAATCATTTCACTAGAAATATACTTAATCTACCATATAATCTCTATATGCTCCATAATCATCAATTGGACATGTAAAAGGTGCTGGTCTCCGAGTAAATTTAGTATTGTTGAAGGCATTTTTTTACTAACATTATGCAAGATTTTGAGTTTGAGTTTTATACCTCTTTTAGCTACTCTACAGTTATGTCATATAAAATGTATAGATTAATAATGAGCGATAGACCTTAATCTCAAAAACTCCTTCAAAACTAAAATGCACAGGCTGCTTGCTGAGTTTAAGCATAACTAGCTGTTGTTACATGTTATACCTGCTGAATTATATCATTTGTAGAAAAAAAAACAATAAACTTACTTATGTTCATATATATATTGTATAAAGCGTTGTGATATCAAGACTTATTTATGTCTTTTTTTTTGTAAGTCTTGTCAATCACATAACTGCAAAACTGCGTTGTGTATGTGTGTGTGTGTGTGTTTATGTGTATATATATATATATATATATATATATATATATATACACACACACATCATTTTTTTTTCAACAAAAACATGTAATTACACCAATGTTTGGTGTAAAATGTTGTTTTAAATAAAAAAAAAAGTTGTTTTTTTTGTACATGTAAAATATTCACATTGTGTGTGTGCTGTATAACTTATATGTAATGAACAAAAGCAGCTTCATATGTAAGATGATTATAATTCTGATTTTGTTTTATTTTGTTTTTTTGTTATTGTTTTTATTTGCCAGTGTGGCAAAAAAAAAAAAAATCTTCCGAATAAAAAATTGTGTTCTGTGCCATTCAAAATGAAGCAGAAAACAAACAAAAAAAATGTCACATTTATGTTTTTTATATCGTTTAATAAAAGGACAATCATATGGACTGGAATGAATTCACTTTATGGGAAGGGGGTGTTGTGGGAGGATACAGTTGGTTATATAGCAAGCTTTCATTAAAGGGGCATTAAACACAAGCTTTAATTCTTTAAGCGTAGTAAAAATGCAATATACATGTGTTATGTTTTTCTGCCACTTTTATTTTTTATTAATTTACACAAATTGAGCTTTCTCCCCCCAGATGCACTGCTGCAGTTACCTGATATTGTCTGTTTCCTAGACAATGCTACTGTGAGTTTCAAATTCCACTGAAGAGCAGTGCCTCTGATTCGCTACAATAACGAAGACCACATATATTAAAGGGACTTGAATCACTTTGGGACTGTGATATAAAATGTTTAATTATGTAGAAACACTTTACAGTTTATTTTTGTTATTCACTTTGCCCCAATGTCATGTAACTTAACTCTGAAGAATATGTATTTTTAAGTTTGGACAATTGGAAGTGCATACTGCAGACTTCAGTAACCTAACACTGCAACATATCTTTCCCTGATTTACCTCTGCAGAGGTGATAAGATAAGGAATTGGAAAATAATGCAAGTTTTGCTTATAAAATGAGTGTCTCCCTCTGTCTTTTCCAGTAAAAATCTCAATTGGCTCCTCCATAGAAGGCAATTGGTGGGGTGTGTGGGGGGGGGGGGTAAAAAAACATTTGATGCAAACACTGTTTAGACTCTTCTAAAAACTTTACACCTGATTGGCATGTTAATTTAATGCATGACAAGAAAAGTCTTAAGGGGTGTTCTATGTTCCTTTAATTCCATCAGTCTTTTTAAGGCAAACAAAACAAAATATGTTTAAATGTATTTAAATATTTATGTTTGCATAAATACAATGACTTTTTGTCCTTTCAATTGAAACATAAAGACCATTACATATACAGTATATACTGTATATATACTACAGTTTATGTTGACTAAATTTCTGTGCACTATAAATGTATATATATTTTTAAAACTTAAAATCTTAGCTAAATCATTTAACCAGCATTTCTTATGAGTGTGCTATTTAATTGTAATGTACAAGCGCTGCATCATTTAACTGAACCATTCACTAGACTTGTTGTGTAATGCATGAATTATAAGTGTAACAATAATAAAAAAAACTGTTTTGAAGATATGGTAGTACATATGATAAACCGAAGATATATTATCAGTATCACAAAGTGCCAACTCTACAGTACTGGGTTTTGTACTGCTATATTATACCAAAAAAATCTGCTCTGTAATATGATATATAAAGTGGCTGAGCCTTTATTGTACACTTTTTGAGTTATAACAAAAATTGATGCCTTTTTAGTACTGTATATAGTTCCTTTTCTTTAGGCTGTGAGGTATACGGCAGTATTATTATTTCTTTCATGTAATTAGCAAGAGTCCATGAGCTAGTGACGTATGGGATATACATTCCTACCAGGAGAGGCAAAGTTTCCCAAACCTTAAAATGCCTATAAATACACGCCTCACCACACCCACAATTCAGTTTTACAAACTTTGCCTCCCATGGAGGTGGTGAAGTAAGTTTGTGCTTGATTCTACGTTGAAGCCCCGTTTTCCTCTCAGAGTGCAGTGAATGTCAGAAGGATGTGAGAGAGTATTGCCTATTTGAATACAATGGTCTTCCTCTTGGGGATCTATTTCATAGGTTCTCTGTTATCGGTCGTAGAGATTTCTTCTCCTACCTCCCTTTTCAGATCGACAATATACTCATATACCATTACCTCTACTGATTCTCGTTTCAGTACTGGTTTGGCTATCTACTTTATGTAGATGAGTGTCTTAGGGTAAGTAAGTCTTATTTCTATTTATGACACTCAAAGCTATGGTTGGGCACTTTATATGTAAAGTTCTAAATATATGTGTTTAAACTTATATTTGCCATGATTCAGGATAATCAGTATTCCTTCATTCAGACTGTCAGTTTCATTTTTTGGGAAAATGCATATAAATTTCTTTTTTCTTACCTTAAATTTTCAATTGACTTTTTTTCAAAAAATTGCGGGCTGTTAGGCTCGCGGGTGCAGAAAATGCTTCTATTTATTGCGTCATTTTTGGCGCAAGATTTTTTTGGCGCAAACATTTCGTCAAGTTTTTACGTAATTGCGTCATTTTTTACGTATGTGTATTGTGGACGTTTTTTTGGCGCCAAAAAATATGGGCGTCATTCTTGGCGCCAAAATGTGTGGGCGTTTTTTACACTATTTCAGTCTCACTATTCAGTTGCTTCTGGTTTTCTAGAAGCTTGTTTCATTTTGCATTTTTTCCCATTCCTGAAACTGCCATTTAAGGAATTTGATAATTTTGCTTTATATGTTGTTTTTTCTTTTACATATTGCAAGATGTCACTACCTGACCCTGGATCAGAATCTACTTCTGGAAAGACGCTGCCTGATATCGGTTCTACCAAAGCTAAGTGCATTTGTTGTAAACTTTTGGTAACTGTTCCTCCGGCTGTTGTTTGTGATACTTGTCATGATAAGCTTTCAAACGCAGATAGTATTTCCATTAGTAATAATCCATTACCTGTTGTTGTTCCTTCAACATCTAATGTTCAGGATGTTCCTGTTAATGTTAAAGAATTTGTTTCTAAATCTATTCGGAAGGCTCTGTCTGTTATTCCTCCTTCTGCTAAACGTAAGAGGTCTTTTAAAACTTCACATATTTCAGATGAATTTTTAAATGACCGCCATAATTCTGACTTATCTATTTCTGATGTGGATCTATCTGATTCAGAAGATTCTACCTCAGATATTGACACTGATAAATCTTCATATTTATTTAAGATGGAGTTTATTCGTTCTTTACTTAAGGAAGTGTTGATTGCTTTAGATATGGAGGAGTCTAGTCCTCTTGATATTAAAACTACTAAGCGTTTAAATGCAGTTTTTAAACCTCCTGTGGTTATTCCAGAAGTTTTTCCAGTTCCTGATGCTATTTCAGAAGTAATTTCTAGGGAATGGAATAGTCTGGGTACTTCTTTTACTCCTTCTCCAAGGTTTAAGAAATTGTACCCTTTGCCATCTGACAGATTAGAGTTTTGGGATAAAATCCCCAAAGTTGATGGGGCTATTTCTACTCTTGCTAAACGTACTACTATTCCTACGGCAGATAGTACTTCATTTAAAGCTCCTTTAGATAGGAAGCTTGAATCCTTTCTAAGGAAGGCTTATTTATGTTCAGGTAATCTTCTTAGACCTGCTATTTCTTTGGCTGATGTTGCTGCAGCTTCAACTTTCTGGTTGGAGGCTTTAGCGCAACAAGTGTCAGACCATAATGTTTATAGCATTCAACATGCTAATAACTTTATGTGTGATGCCATTTTCGATATCATTAGAATTGATGTCAGGTACATTTTTTTTTAGCTAGAAGAGCTTTATGACTTAAGTCTTGGAATTCAGATATGACTTCTAAGTCAACATTGCTTTCTCTTTCTTTCCAAGGTAATAAATTGTTTGGTTCTCAGTTAGACTCAATAATTTCAAATGTTACTGGGGAGAAGGGAGCCTTTTTACCTCAGGATAAAAAATCTAGAGGTAAATATAGGGCTGCTAATCGTTTTCGTTCCTTTCATCAGAATAAGGAACAAAAGCCTGACCCTTCCTCTAAAGGAACAGTTTCCGTTTGGAAACCTTCTCCAGTCTGGAGTAAATCCAAGCCTTTTAGAAAGTCAAAACCAGCTCCCAAATCCGCATGAAGGTGCGGCCCTCATTCCAGCTCAGCTGGTAGGGGGCAGGTTACGATTTTTCAAAGATGTTTGGATCAATTCGATTCAAAGTCTTTGGATTCAGAACATTGTTTCACAAGGGTACAGAATAGGTTTGAAGGTAAGACCGCCTGTGAGAAGATTTTTTTCTTTCACACATTCCAGTAAACCCAGTGAAGTCTCAAGCGTTTCTGAAATGTGTTTCAGATCTGGAGTCAGCTGGGGTAATTATGCCAGTTCCAGTTCTGGAACGGGGCCTGGGGTTTTATTCAAATCTGTTCATTGTTCCAAAGAAAGAGAATTCTTTCAGACCGGTTCTGGATCTAAAAATATTGAATCGTTATGTAAGGATACCAACATTCAAAATGGTGACTATAAGGACTATTCTGCCTTTTGTTCAGCAAGGGCATTATATGTCTACAATAGACTTACAGGATGCATATCTTCATATTCCAATTCATCTGGATCACTATCAGTTCCTGAGATTCTCTTTTCTAGACAAGCATTACCAATTTGTCGCTCTTCCTTTTTGTCTAGCTACAGCCCCAAGGATCTTTTCGAAGGTTCTCGGTGCCCTTCTCTCTGTAATCAGGGAGCAGGGTATTGCTGTATTTCCTTATTTGGACGATATCTTGGTACTTGCTCAGTGTTTACATTCTGCAGAATCTCACACGAATCAACTTGTGTTGTTTCTTCAAAGACATGGTTGGAGGATCAATTTACCAAAGAGTTCCTTGATTCCTCATACAAGGGTAACCTTTTTAGGTTTCCAAATAGATTCAATGTCCATGACTTTGTCTCTTTCAGAAAAGAGACGTCTGAAATTGGTTTCAGCTTGTCGAAACCTTCAGTCTCAATCTTTCCCTTCGGTAGCTTTATGCATGGAAATTTTAGGTCTCATGACTGCTGCATCGGACGCAATCCCTTTTGCTCGTTTTCACCTCTCCAGCTTTGTATGCTGAATCAATGGTGCAGGGATTATACAAAGATATCACAATTAATATCCTTAAATCCCAATGTTCATTCTTCTCTGACTTGGTGGTTGGATCACCATCGTTTATTTCAAGGGGCCTCTTTTGTTCATCCAACCTGGACTGTGATCTCAACAGATGCAAGTCTTTTCGGTTGGGGAGCTGTATGGGGATCTCTGACAGTGCAGGGGGTTTGGGAATCTCAGTAGGCGAGATTACCAATCAATATTTTGGAACTCCGTGCGATTTTCAGAGCTCTTCAGTTCTGGCCTCTTCTGAAGAGAGAATCGTTTATTTGTTTTCAGACAGACAATGTCACAACTGTGGCATATGTCAATCATCAAGGGGGGACTCACAGTCCTCAGGCTATGAAAGAAGTATCTTGGATACTTGTATGGGCGGAATCCAGCTCCTGTCTAATTTCTGCGGTTCACATCCCAGGTATAGACAATTGGGAAGCGGATTATCTCAGTCGCCAGACGTTACATCCGGGCAAATGGTCTCTTCACCCCGAGGTATTTCTTCAGATTGTACAAATCTGGGGGCTTCCAGAAATAGATCTGATGGCCTCTCATCTAAACAAGAAACTTCCCAGGTATCTGTCCAGATCCAGGGTACTTCAGGCGGAAGCGGTGGACACGTCACTTCCTTGGAATTATCAACCTGCTTATATCTTTCCGCCTCTAGTTCTTCTTCCAAGAGTGATTTCCAAAATCCTAATAAAGCGTTCGTTTGTACTGCTGGTTGCTCCAGCATGGCCGCACAGGTTTTGGTATGCAGATCTCGTTCAGATGGCAAGTTGCCAACCTTGGACACTTCCGTTAAGGCCAGACCTTCTATCTCAAGGCCCATTTTTCCATCAGGATCTCAAATCATTAAATTTGAAGGTATGGAGATTGAACGCTTAATTCTTAGTCATAGAGGTTTCTCTGATTCAGTGATTAATACTATTTTACAGGCTCGTAAATCTGTGTCTAGGAAGATCTATTACAGAGTCTGGAAGACTTACATTTCTTGGTGTTCTTCACATAAATTCTCTTGGCATTCTTTTAGAATTCCTAGAATTTTACGATTTCTTCAAGATGGTTTGGATAAGGGTTTGTCTGCAAGTTCCTTGAAAGGACAAATCTCTGCTCTTTCGGTTCTTTTTCACAGAAAGATTGCTAATCATCCTGATATTCATTGTTTTGTACAGGCTTTGGTTCGAATCAAGCCTGTCATTAAGTCAATTTCTCCTCCTTGGAGTCTCAATTTGGTTCTGAGGGCTTTACAGCCTCCTCCTTTTGAACCTATGTATTCTCTGGATATTAAATTATTTTCCTGGAAAGTTTTGTTCCTTTTGGCCATCTCTTCTGCTAGAAGAGTTTCTGAATTATCTGCTCTTTCTTGTGAATCTCCTTTTCTGATTTTTCATCAGGATAAGGCGGTGTTGCGGACTTCATTTAAATTTTTACCTAAAGTTGTGAATTCTAACAACATTAGTAGAGAAATTGTTGTCCCTTCATTGTGTCCTAAGAATTCTCTGGAGAGATCTTTACATTCTTTGGATGTAGTTAGAGCTTTGAAATATTATGTTGAAGCAACTAAAGATTTCAGGAAGACTTCTAGTCTATTTGTTATCTTTTCTGGTTCTAGGAAAGGTCAGAAGGCTTCTGCCATTTCTTTAGCGTCTTGGTTAAAGTCTTTGATTTATCATGCTTATGTGGAGTAGGGTAAATCCCCGCCTCAAAGGATTACGGCTCATTCTACTAGGTCAGTTTCTACTTCCTGGGCTTTTAGGAATGAAGCTTCTGTTGATCAGATTTGCAAAGCAGCAACTTGGTCTTCTTTGCATACTTTTACTAAATTCTACCATTTTGATGTTTTCTCTTCTTCTGAAGCAGTTTTTGGTAGAAAAGTACTTCAGGCAGCCGTTTCAGTTTGATTCTTCTGCTTATAATTTCAGTTTTTTTCATTATAAGATTAAAACTTTTTGATTTGGGTTGTGGATTATTTTTTCAGCGGAATTGGCTGTCTTTATTTTATCCCTCCCTCTCTAGTGACTCTTGCATGGAAGTTCCACATCTTGGGTATCTGCTATCCCATACGTCACTAGCTCATGGACTCTTGCTAATTACATGAAAGAAAATATAATTTATGTAAGAACTTACCTGATAAATTCATTTCTTTCATATTAGCAAGAGTCCATGAGGCCCACCCTTTTTGTGGTGGTTATGATTTTTTTGTATAAAGCACAATTATTCCAATTCCTTATTTTTTTTGATGCTTTTGCTCCTTTCTTATCACCCCACTTCTTGGCTATTCGTTTAACTGAATTGTGGGTGTGGTGAGGAGTGTATTTATAGGCATTTTAAGGTTTGGGAAACTTTGCCCCTCCTGGTAGGAATGTATATCCCATACGTCACTAGCTCATGGACTCTTGCTAATATGAAAGAAATGAATTTATCAGGTAAGTTCTTACATAAATTATGTTTTTCATATTTATTTCCCTTTTGCATTGTTTGCACATATTATACCTTTTTTTAGGTATGTTTTATACTGCTATTTGCCTTCACTAAAATCTGTAAGATATATGGTAATAAATTAATCACAGAACGTAAATGATCAGTATATCTTGTTGATGTTTTTTTTTTTTATCTTTCAATTGGTATAAAAAAAATCCAGTTATTGGGATAGGCACAGACAAAGGCTGTGGCCGACATTTTCCAAAGTAAAGAACAAGGTACATTTGAATTTAAAAACATTATTTTATAGTGCTTGGTGTTATTATACTGATTCAGATACCACTGATCCTATAACCAGCCCTCCTCTGGTTATACCCATGAGCCAGTGTCACTACTGTGTCTTTGTATAGTGTTTGGTGGTGTTATACTGATGCAGTTACCACTGATCCTATAACCAGCCCAACTCTGGCTATACCCATGAGCCAGTGTCACTACTGTGTCATTATATAGTGCTGGGTGAAATTATACTGATGCAGATACCACTGATTCTATAACCAGCCCTCCTCTGGCTATACCCATGTGCCAGTGTCACTACTGTGTCATTATATAGCGCTGGGTGTTATTAAACTGATGCAGGTACCACTGACCCTATAACCAGCCCTTGTCTGGCTATACACATGTGCCAATGTCACTACTGTGTCTTTCTATAGAGCTGGGTGTTATTATACAGATGCAGATACACATCCAGTATTTCACTCAGGCTTTATTTATTCCATAACTTATCACCCAATATCACTAGCAGTCTCTTGACAAGTCACTAACTTTATTCACACTACATATTTTTTTTTATTCCTATTTAATCAGAAAGAAAAGATATACTAAGGTTGTGGCGGACACTGCAAGGGCTAGTCATGGACACCTTGCCTTTCCCTGGTTATTACATAATGTACTTAAAACATGAATGGTAGCTTTTAGTAGGTTTTCAAGTTGGATAGTTTCTGAGTTATGAGTTGACTGATAAGACCTCTCATTGTATATCTTGAGCATTTTATTGGTCTTATATAGGGCTGCACGATTAATCGCATATGCGTGATTAATTCCTGCAATTTAAAAACCGCAAGAGTTTGCAATTCTTTGCTTAAAAAAAATCCTCAGATGTGGCTGTACTGCATTGATTTGTATGTGATTTCATGGCTTTCCCTCCTCTAGTGGTTGCTTTTAGCACACATTTGTAAAATGGCTGTTTTACTTTCACTTTCTATTTGTGATCTCAGTAGCAGCCGATCAATCTATAGAAGTCTAAAAGCAGAGCCCTTGCAGGAGAGTGAAGAGGAGGGAAAGCCACTTACTTATATTTCCCCCTAGGGACACCTGCAGTCTGAAACTTAGGGTATGTAATCATTATGGAACCTCCCACACAATCTCCTGCTCTCTGAGAAACGGCTCAAATACATAGCAGATGCAGTTAACCCCACGGCTGCCAAAAAGGCTAAAACTGTGGTTTGTATTTTTATGCTCCCAGAGTGTATTGGACATTTAGAAACATGTACATTAAGATTCTGTAGTCTTAAATGCATTTTTATTGAAAAATTAAGGTGTTATAGTCATTTATAAGAAAATTCTGATTAAATTGCAATTGCGATTTATTTATTTTTTGCCCATATTGCCCAGCTCTAGTCTTATATTATATAAAGTGTCATTGGTAAAACAAGCTACAGACATGCTGGATTGATTATTCTTCACAAAACCTGATAAAATACTGTTGAAATGTTCTATAGTTTCCTACCCCGTAACCATACACTTTGACTGCTTAGATCAGTGCAGGAGTTAGTTTTTCATCTGACCACAACAAAATAAAAAGATAAACATAGATGAGGCTTTTCAATAGGTAAATCCCTGATAGCAAAATTCAGCAAATTCTATTATCAAAAAGACAAATTTTAGCTCTTTAATATCCCTTAATGAGATTAGTTAAAATCATAAACATGATCTATCTGTAGACAAAATGTTTTGGTCAAAACAATTTTTGTTTAATAAATTTAGACTGAAACAACCTAAAGATTTAATTTTGACATCAGAGAATGTTTCATGTGGATTTCTGCCTGAAATGCTAACATATTTGAATTTGCATTTAAAACTGGAAACATCTTATTGCATTGAATATTACAAACACCCAGAAGCTGATTTTCTGGCTCTAATAAGATTTTTTTTATTTTTAGTATCACTCGCAGCAAAGCTTCTGCACTACCTTTAACAACTAGCTCAAATTGATGAAACTAATTAATTTAAAGGGACAGTCAACACCAGAATTGTTGTTTTGAAAGATAGATAATCCCTTAATTACCAACTCCCCAGTTTTGCATAACCAACACAGTTATAATTATACACGTTATACCTCTGTAATTACCTTGTATCTAAGCCTCAGCAGACTGCCCCCTTATTTCAGTTCTTTTGAAAGACTTGCATTTTAGACCAAGCAAAGCTGTCTCCATGGTAAATTCACGTGCATGAGCTCATTGTTATCTATATGAAACACGTGAACTAATCCCCTCTAGTGGTTAAAAACTATCAAAATGCATTTAGATTAAAGGCGGCCTTCAAGGTCTAAGAAATTAGCATATGAACCTCCTAGGTTTAGCTTTCAACTAAGAATACCAAGAGAACAAAGCAAAATTGGTGATAAAAGTAAATTGGAAAGTTGTTTAAAATTACATGCCCTATTTTGGACTTGACTGTCCCTTTAAAGGGATGCGAATAACAAAAAATTTCTTTTATGATTCAGATAGAGCATGCAATTGTAAACAAGTTTCCAGTTTACTTGTATTATTTAATTTGCTTTGTTTGCTTGGTATCCTTTGCTGAAAAACATACCAAATTAGGCTCCAAAAGCAGCAGTGCACTACTGAGAGCTAGCTGCTGATTGGTGACTGCATATTTATCTCTTGTCATTGGTTCACCAGATGTGTTCAGCTAGCTCTCAGTAGTGCATTTCTGCTTCTTCAACAAAGGATACAGAGAGAATGAAGACAATTTGATAATAGAAGTAAATTGGAAAGTTGTGTACAATTATATAATATAAATTATAGCTTGTGGATGAGAGTTTTGTTATTTTCATTATACTGCAGTGCTGTTAACATTAGCTCTCTGATGACAAATTAAAACTTTCAGAAACGCTGTTACAAAAACAATTGGGTGGATGCAAGTGAGTTTGCTATCTGATGTAGAACAGCCTCTGTGTAGAAGACAGGTGGATTTGTGAAGAAACAAGACAATAGGAAGAGAAAAAGAGAGGGATCTGAGGTGACAAATGGGTTAGTTCAGATTGTATGACAAGGCCTACGCTAGACCGAAATATACGTCTGGGGTTTTGCCATTTCTCTCGTTTAGAGAGGGATTGCCTGGTATTCTGCACTGTTTAGTCAGGCTCACACTGATATACTACAGGAAAGTTCTCTGTGAAAGGCACACGTTGAGCAAAAATAGGCTGCTCCTAGGGTGGTAACTGGCCATAGAACAAGCTATTATGATATTATTCATTCCCAGGTTGAGCACTTCTCTCTGTTTTATATATGCATGAAAAGTATGTATCCCTGAAGGCTCGCAGTATTCATAAACTGGAACAAATTTAGTGGAGAGTTACTTGGGATTCCACAAAATAGGTGCCTGTTCTATGGAGAATTCTGGTGATCTCTATATAGTTTGATAAGTCTGAGCTTCACTTGTACATTTGCTTGGTATTGAACTGGAGGGGGAACCATGATAGCAGAGGTAAAATATAGCTTGTGTGCAGGAGGAATTTGCCTGACTTATTCACCTCTATCCCAGTGTATTCTTTGCACTTAGCTTATACTCAAATATGATACAAACATGCTTTGTTTTTCAATGAAAAGCCAGCTGCTTGTTAGATGCAGAAGTGGCATTTGCATGTAAGTGATTACAATAGAACATAAACCATTACAGTAGCACCACTTCATCCATTTAGTGAATTTGTTGGCTGGGAAATAATTGTGTTTAGAATTAGAGCATATAAGGTTATAGGGTAACTTAAAAACACCAAACATAAGAGAGGCATAACAATTCTGTAGCAGTATAGCATAGATATGTTTTTATTTCAATTTTGTATCTTATGTTTTTCAGACCCTTATTATTAAAGTTGTATACTGTTATCCTATATAATAAAAGGCCAAGTGTGTTTGTCCGAAGCTGTCATGCGCAGTAGAGACTGCGTGCAAGGACAAACATACCTGGCCTTCCAACTGACCTGGCATCGTGTGGTGGAGTGGGCGTGGCCGGCGGGTGTGGAGTGGGCGTGGTCGGGTGGGTGCGGAAGGGACGGGCACAACATGCGCGGGGCTGAGTGTGACATGGGCTGGCCAGATGCCGGAGAGACAGAGAGCTCTAAAGAGGGGGGATAGAGAGAGGGAGAGAAAGACAGCAAAAGAGAGAGGGGGGAGAGAGACAGCAAAAGAGAGAGGGGGAGAGAGACAGCAAAAGAGAGAGGGGGAGAGAGACAGCAAAAGAGGGGGGAGAGAGACAGCAAAAGAGAGGTTTGGAGAGAGACAGCAAAAGAGAGGGGGGGAGACAGCAAAAGAGAGAGGGAAGAGAGACGGTAACAGAGGGGGAGAGAGACAGTAAAAGAGAGGGGGAGAGAGACAGCAAAAGAGAGGGGAGAGAGACAGCAAAAGAGAGGAGGGAGAGAGACGGCAAAGGAGAGGGGGGGAGAGACAGCAAAAGAGAAGGGGGAGAGAGAAAGAAAAAGAGAGGGGGAGAAAGACAGCAAAAGAGAGGGGGAAGAGAGACAGCAAGAGAGAAAGAAAAAGAGAGGGGGAGAGAGACAGCAAAAGAGAATGGGGAGAGAGAAAGAAAAAGCGAGGGGGAGAGAGACAGCAAAAGAGAGGGGGGAGAGAGACAGCAAAAGAGAAGGGGGAGAGAGAAAGAAAAAGAGAAGGGGGAGAGAGAAAGAAAAAGAGAGGGGGAGAGAGACAGCAAAAGAGAGGGGGAAGAGTGCGCAAATGAGAGGGGGAGAGAGCGCAAAAAAGGGGGGAGAGATCGCAAAAAAGGGGGGAGAGAGCGCAAAAGAGAGGGGAAGAGAGAGACCGCAAAATAGAGGGGGAGAGAGACAGCAAAATAGAGGGGGAGAGAGACAGCAAAAGAGAGGGGGGAGAGAGACAGCAAAAGAGAGGGGGAGAGTGCGCAAAAGAGAGCGGGAGAGTGCAAAAAAGAGGGGGGAGAGCGCAAAAAAGAGGGGGGAGAGCGCAAAAAAGAGGGGGGAGAGCGCAAAAGAGAGGGGGGAGAGAGCGCAAAAGAGGGGGAGAGAGACGGCAAAAGAGAGGGGGGAGAGAGACAGTAAAAGAGAGGGGGAAAGAGAGCAAAAGAGAGGGGGAGAGAGACAGTAAAAGAGAGGTTGAGAGAGACAGCAAAAGAGAGGTGGGACTCATTTTAAGAGCGGTGCTTACCCGCTGAAATTCGCCCCCCCCCCCTCATAACGTGTATATTCACCTCTTTTATAATTGTAGCTCATTAGAGCTATTTATCTGACCATGAGTTAGCTACTATAAGAATGGGCCCCTTGGCTTAAGAATGAATCTTCACTAGATCAGTCACGTATGCTAATACACTAAAAAACTGAGGTTTCATCTGCCTATATTTGCTAAATCTTACAAATGTTGTTATATGTTGTTTAATAATAATCTGATTTCTTTTCGATGTCCAAAGGCGATATATGTTCTTTGTGTATTGTACTAAAACGTCAATAAAAAAGATTTTAAAAAAAATAAAAAATAGAGGTGGGAGAGAGACAGCAAAAGAGAAGGGGGAGGGGGGGAGAAAGACAGCAAAAGAGAGGGGGGAGAAAGACAGCAAAACAGAAGGGGGGAGAGACAGCAAAAGAGAGGGGGGAGAAAGACAGCAAAAGAGAAGGGGGAGAGAGACAGCAAAAGAGAAGGGGGAGAGAGACAGAAAAAAGAGAGGGGGGAGAAAGACAGCAAAACAGAAGGGGGGAGAGACAGCAAAAGAGAGGGGGGAGAAAGACAGCAAAAGAGAAGGGGGAGAGAGACAGCAAAAGAGAAGGGGGAGAGAGACAGAAAAAAGAGAGGGGGGAGAGAGACAGCAAAAGAGAAGGGGGAGAGAGACAGCAAAAGAGAGGGGGAAGAGAGAGCAAAGAGAGAGACAGCAAAAGAGGGGGAGAGAGCCAGCAAAAGAGAGGGGGAGAGAGACAGCAAAAGAGATGGGGGAGAGAGCGCAAAAGAAATTGGGAGAGCGCAAAAGAGAGGGGGAGAGACAGCAAAAGAGAAGAGAGCGAGCAAACGAGAGGAGAGAGAGAGCAAACGAGAGGGGGAAGAGAGAGCAAAAGAGAGGGAGAGAGACAGCAAAAGAGGGGGAGAGAGAGAGAGCAAAAGAGGGGGAGAGAGACAGCAAAAGAGGGGGGAGAGAGAGAGCAAAAGAGAGGGGGGAGAGAGAGAGCAAAAGAGAGGGGGGAGAGAGAGCGCAAAAGAGAGGGGGGATAGAGAGAGAGCAAGAGGTGGGACCACTGTACATCAAAAAATGGCCCGTGTACACGGGCTTTAGGACTAGTATAATAATAAAAAAATAATGGGAAATTTTATTTTTACTTACCAATAATTTATTCTGCTATCAACATTAATACTTTTAGGAAGAAGTAGCGGCAATTGTGTTTTGTGTCTGACCTGAATTTTTGTGTATACTAAGTAGCAGTTATAAGGAAGGGATCAGAAAAACTGGCCACCTTCCAAAGCAAACACAAGAAATCTAAATACATTTAAGCGGTTTTCCTTTTGTTAATAAAGCCTAACCCACTGGGATGTTATATAACTTTTTTTTTGGTGGTGTGGGGGGATTTACACTTTTTTAATATTCTATAAAGATCACACTATAACCTGAATTAATTTGGTGATTTTTTTTTGCAAGATGAAACTTTCTAGGAGTTCTATTTTTTATAGGCATTCTCCACTTATTGATGGTTAGGCAATCAGACAGTCATGCAAGGTTATGCATGAGGAATATTCGAAAGCATAAGATTTATCCTTCACCAGCATTTACACAATTTTTACAAGCTTTCCACATGGATATGCTGCAGTTTATTTCTGGTGTTGATGCCAGTTAGTTAATAAATGTAGCTTCTAAACAGCAAAAATGAAATTAATTAGTTGATATTCATTATGTTAATGAGGTTCCTTTCATTGTGTCAAACTTACCAGGACTGGCTTAGTTTGCAAGCACACAAATCGGTTAAAGGGACATTAAACACTAAGGGCTAGATTACAAGTGAGGCGTAAACTATATCATGTTTTGCAAGCCTTTTTAATTGCGCTGATATTACAAGTTGAGCAAAAACGCCATTTACGCTACATTTCTTACAGCTATCTCAGAGCTGTGGTTAACTGTTTTCCAAAACAAAAAAGTTGCACAAAAACTTCAAAAATACATCACAAAGTACAGTTACACTCATATTAAGCGTTTTTGAAGGGGTTGCCTGCCACCAGATCTTAGATATCAAGATTTTGTTTCTTCTTGTCATTTGGACAATATTACACAGTAGGAAACACCATCTCTTTTCAGTCAAGTGGACTGTTTGTTTATGCACATTATTATTAGTATTTATATTTTATTAAGCTATATAGTATATTAATTTATACATCATATCACAATAATATTTATTCACAATATTTTTACACAAATATTTTTACTGTTTTGGCGCTCTGATTTATATATATATAGATATATATATATATCTGCTATATATTAATACTTTGTTTACACTCATATTAACACTGTCTTATTAAAAAAAAAAAAATGCACAAAAAAATATGCAAGGGCTCAAAGATATGAGATCTCGGGTGCTAGAAAAAAAAAAAAGCTGCCAAAGTATTTTAACATAGAGATACATACACATACATTGCTAAGTTTTTATGTATATAGATATCTCTGGACATATATATTGATGTATTTATATGCGTATATATGTATTGACAGACATATATACACATATAAACACATAAATATATATGCACACATATATAGACATATACAGTATATAATATATATATATATTTACAGGGAGTGCAGAATTATTAGGCAAATGAGTATTTTGACCACATCATCCTCTTTATGCATGTTGTCTTACTCCAAGCTGTATAGGCTCGAAAGCCTACTACCAATTAAGCATATTAGGTGATGTGCATCTCTGTAATGAGAAGGGGTGTGGTCTAATGGCATCAACACCCTATATCAGGTGTGCATAATTATTAGGCAACTTCCTTTCCTATGGCAAAATGGGTCAAAAGAAGGACTTGACAGGCTCAGAAAAGTCAAAAATAGTGAGATATCTTGCAGAGGGATGCAGCACTCTTAAAATTGCAAAGCTTCTGAAGCGTGATCATCGAACAATCAGCGTTTCATTCAAAATAGTCAACAGGGTCACAAGAAGCGTGTGGAAAAACCAAGGCGCAAAATAACTGCCCATGAACTGAGAAAAGTCAAGCGTGCAGCTGCCAAGATGCCACTTGCCACCAGTTTGGCCATATTTCAGAGCTGCAACATCACTGGAGTGCCCAAAAGCACAAGGTGTGCAATACTCAGAGACATGGCCAAGGTAAGAAAGGCTGAAAGACGACTACCACTGAACAAGACACACAACCTGAAACGTCAAGACTGGGCCAAGAAATATCTCAAGACTGATTTTTCTAAGGTTTTATGGACTGATGAAATGAGAGTGAGTCTTGATGGGCCAGATGGATGAGCCCGTGGCTGGATTGGTAAAGGGCAGAGAGCTCCAGTCCGACTCAGACGCCAGCAAGGTGGAGGTGGAGTACTGGTTTGGGCTGGTATCATCAAAGATGAGCTTGTGGGGCCTTTTCGGGTTGAGGATGGAGTCAAGCTCAACTCCCAGTCCTACTGCCAGTTTCTGGAAGACACCTTCTTCAAGCAGTGGTACAGGAAGAAGTCTGCATCCTTCAAGAAAAACATGATTTTCATGCAGGACAATGCTCCATCACACGCATCCAAGTACTCCACAGTGTGGCTGGCAAGAAAGGGTATAAAAGAAGAAAATCTAATGACATGGCCTCCTTGTTCACCTGATCTGAACCCCATTGAGAACCTGTGGTCCATCATCAAATGTGAGATTAACAAGGAGGGAAAACAGTACACCTCTCTGAACAGTGTCTGGGAGGCTGTGGTTGCTGCTGCACGCAATGTTGATGGTGAACAGATCAAAACACTGACAGAATCCATGGATGGCAGGCTTTTGTGTGTCCTTGCAAAGAAAGGTGGCTATATTGGTCACTGATTTGTTTTTGTTTTGTTTTTGAATGTCAGAAATGTATATTTGTGAATGTTGAGATTTTATATTGGTTTCACTGGTAAAAATAAATAATTGAAATGGGTATATATTTGTTTTTTGTTAAGTTGCCTAATAATTATGCACAGTAATAGTCACCTGCACACACAGATTTCCCCCTAAAATAGCTAAAACTAAAAACAAACTAAAAACTACTTCCAAAAATATTCAGCTTTGATATTAATGAGTTTTTTGGGTTCATTGAGAACATGGTTGTTGTTCAATAATAAAATTAATCCTCAAAAATACAACTTGCCTAATAATTCTGCACTCCCTGTATATATGTGTGTGCATTAGAGCCCTTTGCCATTAAGTTGTTATTTACACACACACATATATATATATATATATATATATATATATATATATATATATATACATACAGGTAGCCCTCAGTTTATGCCGGGGTTAGGTTCCAGGTGGCATGGTTGTAAATTAAAGCCATTGTAAATTGAAACCCAGTTTATAATGTAAGTCAATGGGAAGTTATGGGGTTAGGTTCCAGGCCCCTCTCAAAATTGTCATAAGTAACACCTAATACATTATATTTAAAGCTTTGAAATGAAGACTTTAAATGCTAAACAGCATTATAAACCTAATAATATAGATTGCATCATCTTAAAACTAAGTTTAATGAACAAAAACATTTGCTAACAGCATCTATTTAAATAATCACACAACAGACTGCATCATCATCAAACTAAGTTTAATAAACAAAAACATTTTTTTCTCTTGTAAGATGTATCAAGTCCACGGATTCATCCTTGCTTTTGGGATATTCTCCTTCCCTACAGGAAGTGGCAGAGAGAGCACCCACAGCAGAACTGTCTATATAGCTCCCCCTTAGCTCCACCCCCCAGTCATTCTCTCTGCCTGCTTGACTGCTAGGAAGGGCAAAGAGCTATGTGGTTACTAAAATCTAGTTTTTTACTTCTCAAGCAAGAGTTTATTATTTTTAAATGGTATCGGTGTGTACTATTTAGTCTCTGGCAGAAAAGGGATGAAGATTTCTGCAAGAGGGATGATGATCTTAGCACTTTGTAACTAAGATCCACTGCTGTTCTCACAAGGCCTGAAGAGTATAGGAAAACTTCAGTTGGGAGAACAGTTTGCAGACTAAGCTGCATATGAGGTATGTTCAGTCTATATTTTTCTAGCCAGACTGTGTTAAATCTAGAAAAGGCTGACAATATCCCCATGAGGGAAGGGTAAGCTGTATTCAGATACTTTAACAGGAATTTCAGCTTGCTTGCAAGGGCTAATTAGTTACTGGTGACACTGTTAGGAAAAAACGTTTTATTTTTTGATGCATTTATAACATTTTTTGAAGGGACTAGAGGGGTCATTGTGGCTTGGTTTTGCGTTTTGTAACTCACATGTTTAATTAAGAGACACTCTGGTGTTTCTCTGGTAGTCCTCAAAACATCGAGTGAGGTGGGAGGGGCCTATTTTCGCGCCTCAGTTGCGCAGTTTCCTTTCCCCTGAGACATATCACTGCTTCTCCTGTCATTTCTGCTGTGTTTGAGGGTTGTTAAAGAAGTTTTTCCCCCCACAAATTGTTCTGAAGGGCAGGTAGGAGCCACAGCAGAGCTGTGGCATGGTGCTGAAAGTCTTTTTTACTGGGGTTAACGTTTTTTCAATCCGTTTTTGCCATTTAAGGGTTAATTATTTATTATAGCTGTGCAAAGTTACTAAGCCTTTATAATGCTACTGTAAAAATTTTGTTAAGTTTACTGCTTTTTTACACTGTTTTGCAGAACTGGTGCAGCTTTTTTTCTCTTAAAGGCACAGTGTTTTTACTTTGATTACATTACTAGCCTGTTTAACATGTCTGACACCAAGGAAAATCCTTGTTTAATATGTTTGGAAGCCATTGTGGAACCCACTCTTAGAATGTGTCCCAATTGTACTGATATGTCTATAAACTATAAAGAACATATATTAGCACTTAAAAATAGAGCAATAGATGATTCTCAGTCAGAAGTAAATGAGGGTTCGCCATCTAGCTCTCCCCAAGTGTCACAAGCAGTAACGCCCGCACAAGTGACGCCAAGTACCTCTAGTGCGTCAAATTCTTTTACTTTATATAAACTGCCTGGCTTACAAGGAAAGCGGGACAGCTCTGGGTTTAGGAAAAATGCTGAGCCATCTGACGCTTTAGTAGCCGTATCTGATATGCCCTCACAATGCTCTGAAGTAGGGGTGAGGGATTTGTTATCTGAGGGAGAAATTTCTGATTCAGGAAAGACCCTTCCTCAGACAGATTCTGATATGACGGCCTTTAAATTTAAGCTTGAACACCTCCGCTTATTGCTCAGGGAGGTATTAGCGACTCTAGATGATTGTGACCCTATAGTGGTTCCAGAGAAATTGTGTAAAATGGATAAATACTTAGAGGTTCCTGTTTACACTGATGTTTTTCCAGTTCCTAAGAGGATTGTGAATATTATTACTAAGGAGCGGGATAGACCAGGTATTCCGTTCTCTCCCCCTCCTGTTTTTAAGAAAATGTTTCCCATATCTGACACCATGCCGGACTCGTGGCAGACAGTCCCTAAGGTGGAGGGAGCTATTTCTACTTCGTCTAAGCGTACAACTATACCTATCGAAGACAGTAGTGCTTTCAAAGATCCTATGGATAAAAAATTAGAGGGTCTCCTGAAGAAAATTTTTGTTCATCAGGGTTTTTCTCTTCAACCTATTGCGTGCATTGTTCCTGTAACTACTGCAGCTGCTTTCTGGTTTGAGGCTCTAGAAGAGGCTCTTCAGATGGAGACTCCATTAGAGGAGATTATGGACAGAATCAAGTCCCTTAAATTGGCTAATTCTTTTATTACAGATGCCGCTTTTCAACTGGCTAAATTAGCGGCAAAGAATTCAGGTTTTGCCATTTTAGCACGCAGGGCGTTATGGCTTAAGTCCTGGTCTGCTGATGTGTCATCCAATTGTAAAGTTTTGAGCATCCCTTTCAAAGAAAAGACCCTATTCGGGCCTGAACTGAAAGAGATTATTTCAGACATCACTGGAGGGAAAGGTCATGCCCTTCCTCAGGATAGATCAAATAAGATGAAGATCAAACAAAGTAATTTTCGTTCCTTTCGGAACTTCAAGAGTGGTTCCATTTCGGCTTCCTCTGCTGCAAAGCAAGAGGGGAATCTTGCCCAATCCAAGTCAGTCTGGAGACCTAACCAGGCTTGGAACAAGGGTAAACAGGCCAAGAAGCCTGCAGCTGCCTCTAAGACAGCATGAAGGGGTAGCCCCCAATCCGGGACCAGATCTAGTAGGGGGCAGACTCTTTCTCTTCGCTCAGGCTTGGGCAAGAGATGTTCACGATCCCTGGGCTTTAGAAATTGTGTCCCAGGGATATCTTCTGGAATTCAAAGACTCCCTTCCACGGGGGAGATTTCATATTTATCGATTGTCTGTAAACCAGACAAAGAGAGAGGTGTTCTTACGCTGTGTAGAAGATTTGCTTACCATGGGGGTGATCCGCCCAGTCCCAAAAGAGGAACAGGGACTAGGATTCTACTCAAACCTGTTTGTGGTTCCCAAAAAAGAGGGAACTTTCAGACCAATCATGGATCTCAAAATTCTAAAAAAGTTCCTCAAGGTTCCATCATTCAAGATGGAGACCATTCGGACTATTCTGCCTCTGATCCAGGAAGGTCAATATATGACTACCGTGGACTTAAAGGATGCGTATTTACATATCCCTATTCACAGAGATCATCATCAATTTCTCAGATTTGCCTTTCTAAACAGGCATTACCAGTTTGTGGCTCTTCCCTTCGGGTTAGCCACGGCTCCAAGAATTTTCACAAAGGTGCTAGGGTCCCTTCTTGCGGTTCTACGACCTTGGGGCATAGCAGTGGCGCCTTATCTAGACGACACCTTAATTCAGGCATCGACTTTTCAGCTAGCCAAGTCTCATACGGACATTGTGTTGGCTTTTCTGAGATCTCACGGGTGGAAGGTGAACATAAAAAAGAGTTCTCTCTTCCC
The DNA here is from genome assembly GCF_027579735.1 of Bombina bombina. Taxonomy (NCBI): domain Eukaryota; kingdom Metazoa; phylum Chordata; class Amphibia; order Anura; family Bombinatoridae; genus Bombina; species Bombina bombina. Next base: position 330,093,153 of record NC_069503.1, read on the forward strand.
TCTCACAAGAGTTTCCTTTCTGGGGACTCTGATAGATTCGGTAGAAATGATAATAGTTCTGACGGAAGTCAGAAAATCAAAACTCTTTCTTAACCACTTGCCGAACTCTTCATTCCATTCCTCGGCCATCTGTGGCTCAGTGTATGGAGGTAATCGGACTCATGGTAGCGGCAATGGACATAGTTCCTTTTGCCCGCCTACACCTCAGACCACTGCAACTATGCATGCTCAAACAGTGGAATGGGGATTATGCAGATTTATCTCCTCAACTGCATCTGGACCAGGAGACCAGAGATTCTCTTCTCTGGTGGTTGTCTCAGGACCACCTGTCTCAAGGAATGTACTTCCACAGGCCAGAGTGGCTCATTGCAACGACAGATGCCAGCCTGCTAGGCTGGGGTGCAGTCTGGAAATCCCTGAAAGCACAGGGCTTATGGTCTCGGGAGGAATCTCTTCTTCCGATAAACATCCTAGAACTGAGAGCGATATTCAAGGCGCTTCAAGCATGGCCTCAGCTTGCTGCAGCCAAATTCATCAGGTTTCAGTCGGACAACATCACGACTGTAGCTTATATCAATCATCAGGGAGGAACAAGGAGTTCTCTAGCGATGATGGAAGTAACCAAAATAATCCGATGGGCAGAGGATCACTCTTGCCATCTCTCAGCAATCCACATTCCAGGAGTAGAGAACTGGGAGGCGGATTTTCTAAGTCGTCAGACTTTTCATCCGGGGGAGTGGGAACTCCATCCGGAGGTATTTGCTAAGCTGATTCAGCTATGGGGCACACCAGAATTAGATCTGATGGCGTCACGTCAGAATGCCAAACTTCCTTGTTACGGGTCCAGGTCCCGGGATCCCAAGGCGGTACTGATAGATGCTCTAGCAGTACCTTGGTCCTTCAATCTGGCCTACGTATTTCCACTGCTTCCTCTCCTTCCACGTCTGGTTGCCAGAATCAAGCAGGAGAGAGCTTCGGTGATTCTGATAGCACCTGCGTGGCCATGCAGGACTTGGTATGCAGACCTAGTGGGCATGTCCTCGGTTCCACCGTGGACCCTGCCAATGAGGCAGGACCTTCTAATCCAAGGTCCGTTCTCACATCCAAATCTAGTTTCTCTGCATCTGACTGCTTGGAGATTGAACGCCTAGTTCTATCAAAGCGTGGGTTCTCTGAGTCGGTCATTGATACCCTGATTCAGGCTAGAAAGCCTGTCACCAGGAAGATCTATCATAAGATTTGGCGCAAATATCTTTATTGGTGTGAATCCAAAGGTTACTCGTGGAGTAAGATTAGGATTCCTAGAATATTGTCTTTTCTCCAAGAGGGTTTGGAGAAGGGATTATCAGCTAGTTCTCTAAAAGGACAAATATCTGCTTTGTCTATTCTACTACACAAACATCTGGCAGATGTCCTAGATGTTCAAACTTTTAGTCAGGCTTTGGTCAGAATTAAGCCTGTATTTAAGCCTGCTGCTCCGCCTTGGAGCCTAAACTTAGTCCATAGAGTTCTTCAAGGGGTTCCTTTTGAACCTATGCATTCCATAGATATTAAGCTTCTATCTTGGAAAGTTTTGTTCTTAGTTGCTATTTCTTCAGCTCGAAGAGTTTCTGAGCTATCTGCTTTACAGTGTGATTCCCCTTATCTTATTTTCCATGCAGATAAAGTGGTTTTGCGTACCAAACCTGGTTTTCTTCCTAAGGTTGTTTCTAATAAGAATATCAATCAAGAGATTGTTGTTCCTTCTCTGTGTCCTAATCCTTCTTCAAAGAAGGAACGTCTGTTGCACAATCTTGATGTGGTTCATGCTTTAAAGTTCTACTTACAAGCAACCAAAGATTTCCGTCAAACATCTTCATTGTTTGTTGTTTATTCTGGTAAGCGGAGAGGCCAAAAGGCTACAGCTACCTCTCTTTCCTTTTGGCTGAAAAGCATCATCCGTTTGACCTATGAGACTGCTGGACAGCAGCCTCCTGAAAGAATTACTGCTCATTCTACTAGAGCTGTGGCTTCCACATGGGCTTTTAAAAATGAGGCTTCTGTTGAACAGATTTGTAAGGCGGTGACTTGGTCTTCGCTTCATACTTTTTCCAAATTTTCCAAATTTTATACTTTTGCTTCTTCGGAGGCTATTTTTGGGAGAAAGGTTCTACAAGCCATGGTGCCTTCCGTTTAAGGTCCCTGTCTTGTCCCTCCCTTCATCCGTGTCCTAAAGCTTTGGTATTGGTATCCCACAAGTAAGGATGAATCCGTGGACTCGATACATCTTACAAGAGAAAACATAATTTATGCTTACCTGATAAATTTATTTCTCTTGTGATGTATCGAGTCCACGGCCCGCCCTGTTTATTTAAGACAGGCATATATATTTTTATTTTTAAACTTTCAGTCACCACTGCACCCTATGGTTTCTCCTTTTTCTTCCTAGCCTTCGGTCAAATGACTGGGGGGGTGGAGCTAAGGGGGGAGCTATATAGACAGCTCTGCTGTGGGTGCTCTCTCTGCCACTTCCTGTTGGGAAGGAGAATATGCCACAAGTAAGGATGAATCTGTGGACTCGATACACCACAAGAGAAATAAATTTATCAGGTAAGCATAAATTATGTTTTTACTTGCATTTTTCTGCAATCAGTTCTCTGCATTGTTAGCATGTTAGATAATATTGGGTCTGCACCTATTCTATGCATTTCAATCTGCAGTGATTATGCAGTTAGGCACCCTCACCTCAAGCAGCTGTACAGGAAGATAATAGGGAAGTGGCTGCTAAAACTTGTTGCTCGATAGCTAATGTCTGCTCTGTGTACACAGATCAATTTCAGGCTGTTAAGTTGCATAACTTTGCTGCAAAACTAGTGGACAGCTCCACCTACTGGCTATTTTAATTAGTGCACTTTGCTTTCCAAAGCTTTTCAATAGCAGTCACATGACTGAAAAAAAAGGTTGTTATTCTGAAACGACGCAAATTGAACCGGCGTAAACCAAGGCCACCTGTATATATACACACACACACACACACATATATATATATATATATATATATATATATATATGTGCAATAGAGCCCTTTGCCATTAAGTTGTTATTTACATATATATATATATATTGTGTGTGCGTGTGTGCAATAGAGAGCCCTTTGCCATTAAGTAGATGAAAAGATGTAAAAAAAAAATGCAATATTGATATTTAATAAAGATTTTAACTATGTATTTACTGTAAATATTTCACATTTGCTAATGCGAATATGCTATAGTGTTTGCATGGTTTTTTTTGGGGGGGGGGTTTTCTTCTATGGGGAAAGTGATCATGTTTGCACAATCTCGGGTGTTTTTTTCCATTAATTTCTATGGGGGAATACATGTATGTGCACGCAAAAACATAATTTAGGACTTTTGTGCTATTCGGGTTACTGCTTGCGCAAAATAAGTTGTATTTTTAACTTGTAATACGAACTCAAAAAAAAAAAAAATACTGCTCTTTTTTTTTTATAAGCCTAGGATTAAAGGGACACTGAACCAAAAAAAATATTTTGTGATTCAGATAGAGCAGGACATTTTAAGCAACTTTCTAATTCACTCCTATTATCAAATTTTCTTCATTCTCTTGGTATCTTTATTTGAAATGCAAGAATGTAAGTTTAGATGCCGGCCCATTTTTGGGGAACAACCTGGGTTGTCCTTGCTAATTGGTGGATAAATTCATCCACCAATAAAAAGTGCTGTCCAGAGTCTCAACCTAAAAAAGCTTTCTTTTTCAAATAAATATAGCAAGAGATCGAAGAAAATTTAATAGGAGTAAATTAGAAAGTTGCTTAAAATTGTATGCTCTATCTGAATCACAAAAGAAAAGAATTGGGTTCAGTGTCCCTTTAAGGTTATTTCTCCTCCTTCTATACATAGGTGCTACCATGTTGAAATAATATTTTCACTACATTCCAGTGCTGACCTGTTTGCACATGTGCAGCAACTCTTCTTCAGATACCTGCAGTGTAACCTAGGTTCCATAATAGCAGCACCCATGTTTAGAGGAAGATTCATGGCATGTATTTAGTGTTTAGCGCCCCTTTTTAATTAGCAAACTGATATCCACAAACTAAATAAACATTAACACCACACTAAGACATTCCAAATGTTTTAATATATTCTTTCATGAACACGGTCAGAGGCAAATACACAGATGTAGGTATTAACTCTACATACAGATGGATTAAAGCAGATATTTAGCAAGTTTTCTGTATTATTTGAATACCTGTATATGTAATGATTAGAAGGTTAGAGAGAAAGAGGACATATACTCTGCTTCTTTACTTTTCATGGTTCTAGAATAGCAAGTAAATGGCATATGGGTCCTATGAGATTTGAGATCTATATTTTAATTTTGTGTTGCAAGATAATCACATCAGCCCATAACCATAAAAATAATCAGAAATACTCAGAATTGTCTCATTGTTTGCCATGTAGTGTCTACTCTCTGCCTATTGCTTTATGGTCTAAATTCTAGTCTTTACATAGACGTGGTATTGCTATACTCCAGTATCCCTCACCATCTGGGCATTAAGGCAATTAAATATTTCTTGGAATTACAGTATGACATGGATAGATGTACAATTGACTATATACTTAGGGTTACAACTTTCCTGTTGCAGCACAATTATTTCCATTTTGAGGGTACTTACTACCTGCAGAGGCAAGGCACAGCCATAGGGGCAAAATTTGCCCTGTCTTACAAACATATTTATGGGATGGCTTGAGAGGTGTTTTGTTTATGTAGATAGTAACCCCTATAGTGAACATATTTGTCTTTACAAACGCTTCATAGATGACCTGCTTATAGTATGGAAATCTAATGAGAAAGAAGCTGAAGGGTTTGTACGATATCTAAATGAAAGTGAGAATGGTGTCAACTTCACTTTTGAATGGAAGAAACAGACCATTAATTTTCTAGATATCACACTTGAGGGGAACGTTGCAACAAGAAAAATTGTTACTCGACTATACAGGAAGCCTATTTCAGGCAACATATTGCTGCACAGTAAAAGTGCACATCCTAAGCATGTCTTCCGAGGTATAGCGAAGGGACAGCTTTTACGGACTAGACGGATTTGTAACACAGATGCTGACTTTAGAGAAGGGAGCATAGACATGGTGAACAGACTAGTTGAAAGAGGATACCAGCCCAGGATGGTAAGGAGGTGAGTGGTATGAATAGGCAGGACGCTTTTACTCATAGGCCAAAGGTAGCTGAGGACAATCGGACACTGTTCATCACACATAATAAAGAAATATTTCCCTCTCCTGTATGGAGATAAGGGCTTGAAGAGTACTGTGGAGAAAGGATTTAAAATGTGTCTATTCCAGTGGCTTAACCCTTGATAATATTTGATCCCCCTCTCAACTACCACATAAGGAACGCCCAGCCACATGGCTGAGTATAAGTGGCACATATAGATGTGGAAATGGCAGGTGTAAGGCCTGTGATTCCATAGTAGAAGGTAAAAACTTCTACTCATGCGTGACTAATCAGACCTTTGACACCAAGGGATGTGTAAAATTTTCTTACTCTTTCGTCATGTACCTGATTGAATGTATTCAACATCGGCGACAGTATGTGGGCATGACCACAAGAGACGTACGAACTAGAGTACGAGAACATCTTGGCTATATCAAAAATGAGAAGCCATGCCCTGCTCTGTCGAAACATCTCATTGAGGTGCACAGGAGAGATGTTAAAGCATTCAAATGGAGGACAATTGAAACCATCAGGCAACCACCCAGGGGAGGCAATAAAGATGAGCTTTTAGCTAGGCAAGAGGCCTTCTGGATATTTAAACTCCAAACACAGGTACCTGACGGTTTCAATTCCGAATTTGATTTAATCAACCATTGGCGTTGATTTATTTATTTATTTATTTATCCACCTAATGATGCCATCCTAGGTATCCATTCTATATGAACAAATTGAGAAACAAGTTATCCCATTAGAGTGATTCGGAGTCATATATAAAGCGTCCTGCCATTCTCTATCCCATTTTCACTGTTACCCTTTACGCATTCCCCTGTGCTGGGCAGCTATACTCATGATAGATCCATTAAATGGATTGGAATCTTTTTTGAAAAAACATCATTCCATTGTGGCTTTTTTCATATATACATATAAGCAGTTCATGGTATGTATTATAAGTGCTACCACCTAAAGATATTTATGAGTGTCACCTAAATTGTTGTTGCATTTAAGGGCTTCAATAAGTATCATCCTCTCTTATATCAACAACTATATATATATATATATTATTATTTTTTTCTGAAGCCTATGATATGTATTAGGGACCCTTTATATTTATTTATTTACTCTACTATATTATGCGTCCCCTTAATTGGGAATAATTAAATGGGAATATATTTACAGTGAATAGCTATGATGTCCATTGTTGTGAACACACAATGCTATGTTATCCAATCACGTGTATTTTAAGTATTTCCTTAGAAAATCCCAATAACCATAAAGTATAAGGTGTGAATGTATATATATATGCATTTGTATTTTTATGTATTCATATACTTTTAGGTAGAAATGAGCACTTTATATATTATATTTTAGCCTTTGACTACTAATTTTATATATATATATTTGTTTATATGACTATTGTTCCACTAAATTTTGGGATAATGACCTACATTATGTTGGTTTTTGCAGCATGAAACAACTACATGTTGGCATTAAGCTGTTCCACATATATATGTATTAAATACAATTGAACAATATGTAAGGTTTATGCTCCCTTTAAGTTTAGAGGTTTGATGTTTAGGGTTCAAGATTATATAACAAAGCATACCCCATTTTTTATTTTTCACCACCGCCATTATTATTGTTTCTATTATTATTTTTCCTGTGATTTGTATACACCAAGGACCATACATAGTACATGCATAGTCAACTTAGGTTCCAAGTATGTTGTACTAAGTGATTTACATATAAGGGGTTAATGTGGGAGAGTGTTTTCGCCCTTCCCCTATGATTAACCAATGACTATGTAAGACACCCTTTTTAAACATGTCCACTACTAAGTGTCAGCAGGTTTATGATTACGGCATTGCCGAAACTAGTCAGACCAGCCTGCACCTTTTACCTTTGTGCTGTGATGTTTTGTTTTTTGGGGGGGTTTTTTTAATAAATTTTTTATTGAGGTTGTTAGAAGAAATTCAACATACATGAAATACCATAAAACATAAATGACAGAATCTATATGTCACAAAGAAAAAATGTCACATAATAAAAAAGTCAGGTAGTGAATCTTTATAGGTAGACGCTTTGAACCTCAGTTTTATATTATTATCTTAGGTGTGTTCCTCTATTGGGGCTAAGGGTCACTTTTGAACCCTGCAAACTTATATGATCTGGGAGAGGAAATTGGCTTTGAGAATGGCCACTTTTGGACCTAGATGAGTAGAAGAAAATTAGTAACTTAAATAAGAAATGCAATAATTGAAGATGTGGGATAGAGGAGAGAGAATTGGGGGAATCAACAGGCAAGAGCTGTTTTGGTTAGAATAAGGGGGGGAGAGAGAGAGGGGGCCCTTGTGAGAAATATAAGTTATTCGGAGGAGCGGAAGTGACAATTAATATAATGGACACTATTGTATAGTATTAATAGGGTAGATAACGTTCTAACCTAATTCTAGGTCTGTAGGTGTCTATGTACTCTGGGTTTTGGTTTACATAGTGAGTGCTAACTAAGTGGGGAGAAAACATAGACTGGAAGCTAGCTAGGAAGCCCAAAGGGTTATGTTGAAAAGGTGATAATTAGGGTGGGTTATCAAGTAGTAAAGATCTACAACTGTGTAAGTACCTGAGTGCGAGTGAACTCTTAATGATAATGAGATACTATCACCTTGGTGGTAGGAGTATGACAGCCGACTTTTCCACTGGGATAGGCTGGGGCAAGCCTTATTGTGGCATTGATAGTAATTAGAGTCATGTGGTAGGTAAATTTAGTTAGGGATGGAGGTGGGGTATCTAAGACATCATTGAGCATTAGCGATTACGCTATTAAGTAGACTCCAAACAAACAATGTAGAGAGGGATATATCAGGGTATTAAGCTACAGATTTAACAGCTCTGTGAGATATAGGGTGCCTACTCCAATTTCCTATATGTACTCTGGGGTTATCTAATATTGGCTCAAAGGAGTTTGGGGGTTATAGAGTGACTGCAGTTATGGGACCTTTGGTCTATCTATATCCATTAAGAGTGACCCGATGAAACTTGTCTAACCATTATAAACTGACTCATCCCTGATTGTTTATAGTGAGCCTCTATAGAGCATGAACTGTAATATTGATCCAACTATCAAACCATTGTGATAATATCTATAAGTACATACTCAAATAATAAAGTGAGGTAACAGATGCCTCCATAGAAAATCGCTGATGAACAGTTACAGATATATAAGGCATATATCAGAGTGTGAGCATATTAGACATGGACTCAATTATAGCGTGCTGTGATGTTTTAAAATTGAAAGAATAAAGAATTGGATTTTATGCATTCAAGAAAGACTGCCTCCTCTTTTGAATTTATTAGTTTTTTGGGACTGCAAGGAGTCCTTCCTTTGGCAGCATTTCTTCTGTGGATCCTCACACTCCAATAGCTACGGCAGTGGCAGCAGCAGGTATTACGGATCAAGCATCGTGTTTCCTGTACACCGATTGGCCAGCCGCAACACACCGCCGATGACGTCACACGCTGTACTGCACAGACCTGGATGATAACAGCAAGCAGGAACGGAGAGGAGACAGCGTGTTAAGGGAACTGGCATTTCAGCCTGAATTTGTCCCCATGAGAGCTTTTACCTCTGAGGAGTTCCTACAGCTGCAAACCGGACATGACACAGTAACCTCTCAGCAGAAGGGTGAGTGAACGGATCCCCTTTTCCGCACAGTGAATGCCGCTGGAGGATTGGGGCTTTGATGTGAATTGGGGTATTGTTTGTTTACATAGGCTAGGCACAACGTATCCATTACTAAATGCCACTGCAGCAAAAAGGCTTAGAGTGTTTTATTTTTATTTGTGAATGTGGACTAGTGACTGGGAACTGTTCTCTATTTGATGAAACATTTATATTTCACATTCCAATGCCCTTCACATAGCAGAATATGTTCTGTTTATTCATTAAATAAAATCTACATAAACATATGTGTTTTAGTTAAAATGTATATCTATACCTACAGTATATATTGATGATTTTATATATATATATATATAAAAATATATAAATATCTATCTAAAAATACAAAGAATTGGGTTAAATTAAATTGCACTTGATGACTTCCGGTGGGCGGCTCACCAAGATGGCCACTGATTCATCTTGCTCTGTGACTGTTATCTGCAGAGAAAGGAATTGTGTCCGAATCTGAAGCCATCCAGACTTCCCTTGGCAATAAGTGTGCCCGGGACACTACCAGGATCAGGACGTTTCAACTCCTGGCTACCGAGAAGGCAAGGAAACAGAATTAAGCATATTGGCTTTTTTTTTTCTTTTTTTTTTAATGTGCTCACCCTGAAGCAAACAAGATGGAGCACATCACCTCGTGTCTCATTGAGGCTTTCGTGCCACTGTTTGACACCTTGGCAGCAGCAATGGGAGAACTGCTGCAAGAGACAAGAAAGCTGAGAGTAACCGACTTTCCTAAAGTTATACCGGCCCGCCTGATGGCACGTACCACGCCTCCCACCTGCATGCAGATCATAGCGCCGGACCTAACATCTCCCGATACCAGGCCGATTATAGGCTCTTTAATTCAGCACAGAAGGGATGACTGCCTAATTCCCAATACAACCCTCCAATGTCAGCAGCCGTTAAAACACCTCTTCTCCAGTGACACCATGGGGCCAGAAGACTTGCAGCGTAAGTCGTATCGTGGCAGAGTACCACCTTTCATTGCAGACATCAATGGGCCAGACTTAACAGGGAGAGAGAACATTATAGAAGCGCTACGGGCTGCCAGTGCTCAGCGCTTCTCGGCACAGGCAGCGGAGCAGACTGTGAGACCTGCCATAGGGGACATGTTACTCATGGTAAGAGAGCCGCATGGTGAAGGTCAGAAAGTATATGTTTGTCGGCACAATGAGATTCAATTTGATCGATCGAGACAGCTGCTGGAATCATGTAATGGCCTGACGGCTCTAGCAAGGGAGGGAGTAGGATAAAGCATGTAGATCCTGCCTGAACTGTCTTTCTGGATATTTGGACTGACGCCTCTCTACAGACATGCTATACAAGAGTAAAGTTTGTTTAACATGGTTCTAAGGTCTAGTTCTGTTTACATGTGTGTGTATGCTATTGGTTGTCTTTTGGGGACTATAGGAGAATGCACGCGACCGAAGAAAAAAAAGCAGAAAAAAAAAGCATGTGGGTTAGACTGCTGGTTGTTTACTGTTTTAAGCCCTGTTTTTACTTGAAGTTAACTTTATTTTTACTAGCACTGGTTCTCATGCAACTTTAAAAATGTATTTCTTGCCGAGTATTAAATGGCAATGGTGCTCTAACATACTATCTACTACAATGAAGTGTCACTATCTATAGAATGTGTACTGTTCAACCGCTACTATTTTAAGCTGCACAATCCCTATATTACTGCAACATCTGTTTTTTCTTTTTTAGAAATATATAATTGTATTTAACTTAGCAGAGACACAGCAAGGATTCTCTTATTTACTCATGTGCATATTTTTATTTGACAAAAGTTCATATTATGCTAACTCTGCATATATCAATAGATTCTTTATGATCTGCTCAGCTTTCCCTTGAAATGCCCTGTAGAATGAGTAGCCCCCATGTGCTGCACTTATTTATGCCAGACCAATATTGGAAAGACCTTTTCGATAATGCATAAGTGTACACTGATAATATAAAATAATCCAGCATTGGCAATCCCTGCCTAATCTATCCTCAGTTTATGCCTATTATATTAAACCTGACATCAACTCATCTGGCTTGGCTTAAGACTAACTCAGGCCTCAACTTGAACATAATAATATAAATCAACCTATTTATTCTACTGGTTAACTCATATATGGCCTGGTTATCCCTAATAAAGTAGTCTCCTATCCTACTTCCAACTATTTTCTAGCAAATAAAAGTTTTTACAAGTGCTCATTTTAATTAACTCTTATAGGCTATTTCATGCTACATAGACTGGGCTCTCACATGTCATACATAGCTGTTCCTCCTTAACCAACTACCAGACCACTGTTTATTAAAAGCAAACTATTGGGCAGTATAACCTACTATTAGATTCAGATATACCCCCACAATAGCACTCATATCAACTCATAGGATCAATAGTCTTATTAATTTGAAGGCATAAGGTTGCTTTCCCGGCAACACCAGGTAGCTTATATGCGGACCCCCCTCATATACGCATAATGGGGATGGCGTACCCCTGAATTCTCTGTGTCATCTGGGAAGGTGTTTAATTTTCTTAATTTTCATAATTGTTGTTTGGTTAAGGAGTTCTTATGTGTGTATTGTCTTAGTATTCTGTTAATTTTGTTTTGCTAGTACTTATTCTCCTGTAGTAAGAGTAACTATCTTTAAGTGTCTAATCTAAGTAATATTTTGATATGTCATGTGCTCTGACACCGAATGTATTAGAAGACACTTCCACCACAATATAACTTGGCTTACATATATATACTCAATACTTATATGGATCTCATCTTACCCCCCTTTAAACCGTGTTTATTAATACCAATCCTCACTTATAAATAACCATATTATAGCAGGTCTTATCCCACAAGAACTAGCCCATCTCTACAAAATGTTTATGTATGAGGCCTGCAAGCACTCTCAGGATTGTACCTTAACCTAATACTTAACCTGATACCTTAACCTAATACTTACACAGTATTGCAATTCACGGTGAACCTAAAACTCTAAATAAGTGGAGGTTTTCCACATTAGCTTCAAAGGGGGACATATATATATACTCTCCGTGATAGAAGGTACTAGTTTACTTTATTTTAGTTTATTATTGTTTAGTTGTGCTATGTTAGTGCTTAGTTTGGGTTTTATTTAGTTTAGTTTAGTTTTGATGATACTATAAAATTTAGGGACATGGGTGCAACATAAGGAAATGCCTGAATAAGCTATATGTACCTCTAAATGCATAAGTGTCTTTCATCTTTCTCAAAAGTACGCGAATACTGTATATCGATGCTTATAATGTAGCATTTAACCTAGAACTCTGATTGTAACTTGTTCTCTGTAATATTACTCTGAGTGCATATGAATATGTTGTCTTGCTCCTATGTCTCTTCAATAAAAAGAATTTAAAAAAAAAAAAAAAAAAATTAAATTGCACTTGAGAGAACGTGTTTACTTTCAACTTGTAATATCCACGCTACTTCCGACGTTGCACAAAGAGACACAATAAAACTTTTCGCATTGCATACAACTGTTAGCGCGCCACTCGTAATCTAGCCCAGATGGTCCAGTATTTTTGTGGACGACAGCTGGCAACCCTAATCTCTAATGCAAAGTATTATTGTCCTTTGGAATGTTTCATTTTCACTAAAATGTTGACACAGTACTAATAGAAACATAATTTACATTAAAATAACTTTAAAAAAATAAAGGTTTCCTCTTTTTATACTTTGCCTTTGATGTTAAATGATTTATATGTCTAGATGCAAAAATGCCTCAAGGTCAAGCATTAAAAATATTTTCTTGGAAGTTTATTTGATGCATGCCACACCTGCAGAACAAATTCTTGTAAGGATATATTACTGTTAGTTTATGTGTTAGTTGTAAGGATATATTACTGTTAGTTTATGTGTTAGTTGTAAGGATATATTACTGTTAGTTTATGTGTTAGTTGTAAGGATATATTACTGTTAGTTTATGTGTTAGTTGTAAGGATATATTACTGTTAGTTTATGTGTTAGTTGTAAGGATATATTACTGTTAGTTTATGTGTTAGTTGTAAGGATATATTACTGTTAGTTTATGTGTTAGTTGTAAGGATATATTACTGTTAGTTTATGTGTTAGTTGTAAGGATATATTACTGTTAGTTTATGAGTTAGTTGTAAGGATATATTACTGTTAGTTTATGTGTTAGTTGTAAGGATATATTACTGTTAGTTTATGTGTTAGTTGTAAGGATATATTACTGTTAGTTTATGTGTTAGTTGTAAGCATATATTACTGTTAGTTTATGTGTTAGTTGTAAGCATATATTACTGTTAGTTTATGTGTTATGTTGTAAATTAAAACATTACACTTTTAATCATTTGTAAGTCATTATTTTGTTATATGCAAGTACATCCGTAAATCAAGTATTAGGAGTATTAATTACATCAATGACTGATGGTGCTCCATATATTTATTTAACTGTCCTAATCAGAGGCTTGAGCACATTAGACGCACTAAAGTCATTGGGGCCTTCAGGCTCGCCAGAAACAGAAGTTATAAAGCAGCGGTCTAGGGGTCCTAGTCTTATTCTTACCCAATGAAATACGCTTTGACTTGCACCTGGTGGGAGTTATCTACTCATTGAGACATGGTGTTGTCTCTCTTTGGTGGTATGGTAGCTTGGTGCACGCCATGATTGGAGCAAGCCGGTTTCGTCATTGCTGAGGTAAGTACATAGGAGCTGCAGGCAGAGGATCGCCGGTCTGGGTTTCCTAAAGAAAAAGGTAATTTAAAACAAAACAAAACGCTGCAATATAAAGTTTAATGAATGAAAGTGCCCCTGTTTTTAATAGTATTCAACTTTACATACACTTTAGGAATAAAGAGGTGTGTCGCTATACATGAGAGCATAATTAACCAATGATAACAGTGTTTATATTGTTCATTTGTTTTAGGTATTTATATTGGACATTGTTTTGTAAGTTACTTTAGAGTGATGGTAGGTGTTTTTTTATGCATAAGCTTTGTAGCGGAGCAAGCGTGCAGATTTTGGACAGAGCGCTGAGCGTTATTTTTAAAAAGACAGAGCGTTGCCCTATGTCCCATTCCAATTTTGCTCCGATTTCACTCCAACACACGGCGCCACACTCTAAAGCATGCCACAAGCCGACCCAGAATCCATCTGTCTTGCAAGTTGTCTTGTCATCAAAAGTAGACTGTCATCAAAAGTAGACTGTCAAAAATCACATGGAGTTCACCAAGTACTTCATAAAAGAAACTGAGAAGTCATACAGGTGTACAATTAATACAAAAATAACTAACAACGATAATGTGGTAGAAGAAAAAGAATGTGGTAACATCGTTTCAGTCAGTAAAGATTCATTTTGGAATCTAAAAAGACACCTCTCTCGAAAACACGAAAGTGTGCTACGTGAATACGCTGGGAAGAAAGCAAAAGGTAAGCAAAATATGAGCCTAATATATTCATTTCTAACACAAATTTGTTTTGTCATTAAAGGGACAGTCAACTCAATTCCAAAAATAATTTCACGATTCAAAGTAATAGGGCATGTAATAATTGTAAAAAAAAACTTTACTATTTACTTTTACCAGCAATTTTGCTTTATTCTTCTTGGTATTCTTAGTTGAAAGCTAAACCTTAACCTAGGAGGTTCATATGCTAATTTCTTAGACCTTGAAGGCCGCCTCTCTAATCTGAAAGTTTTTCACCACTAGACTAGAGGGTGTTAGTAATTTAGTTCATGTGTTTCATATAGATAACATTGAGCTCATGGCCTCATGCATGTGAATTTACCAAGGAGTGACTGAGCACTGATTGGCTAAAATGCAAGTCTGTCAAAACAGTACTGAAATAAGGGGGCAGTCTGCAGAGGCTTAGATACAAGGTAATAATCACACAGAGGTAAAACATATATTATTAGAACTGTGTTGGTTATGCAAATCTGGGGGGAATGGGTATTTAAAGGGATTATTTGTCCTTTAAAACAACAAAAATACTGGTGCTGTTGACTGTCCCTTTTAAAGTAGGCCTAATTTGGTTTGTTCAATTTAATTTGTGATTTATTTTTATTTTATAGAGAGAGAGGAGCAGCAGCAGCTACAAGAGAAAAGGGGTGAGTTTTTTCCATTGCTCGCAAAGGCCCAACCATAACAAGGTAGAGAAAAAGAGAGCTGGATGTTGCATTTTTTAAAATTATTTACATGGACTATGAACCGCTGAATATGGGAGAACGGGAAGGGATGCAACACTTCGCCAGCGCGGCTCAACCGGGCTAAACCCCCCCGCTACAACATTGTCCGGGATACTCTCATACCACATGCCCTGGAAGAGATGGAAGCCAAACTGCAAGAACTACTGCAAAATTGTGATGAGTTTGTTCTGTCAGCGGATATTTGGACCAGTAGAAGAAGGCACAGCTTCCTTGGCATCGTGGCCAGTTTCATCGATGGGATGTTCAGAGGGCATACCGTTTTGTTGGGCTGTGAGCACATACAGGGGCACCATACCGCAGATCGTATTTACCAAAAGTATGAAAGTATACTGAAATATTGGAACGTGCAACGGCGTGTGATTAGGGTCATCACTGACAGTGCCAGCAACATGATCAAGGTGTTTAACCTCCTCCCTGGCACTGAACAGGAGGCAGAGGGCGAAGTGGCCGCAGATGCCGCAGATGCCAGCAACAGCGCTGAACATGAAGAGGTGGATGAGGGTTCACCTGCGCCCTCGCAAGTCCAAGTGGAAGAGATAACTACCAATGTAGAAACTATGATAAATCCGTACTTTACTGTGTCTAATTTACATCTGATATGCCCCATCCACATGCTTCAGCTGGCGATCAAAAATGCCATTAACGAGCACGACAACATTAAAAGGCTATTAATGAAAGTCGGACACCTGGTGAAAAGTGTACGCAAGAGCACCCTGAACTCCAAGGAAACCGACCGATTAGGTGTCCGTCTGACAACTGCTTGCGCCACTCGATGGAGCAGCCAGCTGTGGATGATTCAGTCGGTCATCCGGTTGTTCCAAAAAGATCCGTTATGGCAAAACAAACTTGTCAAGTCTAATGTTGCTAACAACAACATCACCCTGAATCAAGTACGGCAGCTGACCGGTGTGCTGACACCGCTAGCAAACCTCACCGACAAAATGCAGAAGGAGCTGGGGAACCTGGGGATGATCACGGAAATCAAATCCCTGCTCAGCGACAGCGATGGCACTGATGCTGCTGCACTTCCAATGGGCATTGCTGCTTTTGCTGAAACGTTGGCAAACAACGTGTCAATTCGCTATGGAATATACTATTCTGATAAACATTTCATTTTAGCATCAGTGTTAGATGCCCGTTTCAAGATAGAATGGATAATCCGAGATGAGTCAGTATGCAACAAACTCGGGGAAATCCGAGACCTCCTCATCAAAGAAGCTGAGGAAATTAATGCTCTCAGCGGGACCCCCGAGACCGACACCCCACCAGCTGCCGACTTGAATTACGACCCTTAAACAAAAAGATCTCGCCTGTTCAGGTCATGCTTCAGCAAGCGCAACGCGTAACCGGAGACGCCAAAGGTGAAGTCGAAAAGTACCTCTCATGCCCGAGACATAACCCGGATGTTATTTAATTTTGTAAAGAAAACTTAGTTATCAAGCCGTCAACCTCAAATACGCTGGAATTCCGCAGCGTATTTGTGGCGATGCTGATTCGCCTTAGTTATCAAAGGCTTCAGACCGGCAAAAGTAGAATTTTGTGACGTAAACTTCGATCCGCCGGACTCCGTCTGACACAGATCGATTCTTACGTCACACCAGATGTTCCGCACACAAGTGCGGCACAATTTCACTACTTTTGCTAGTTATCAAAAAACTAGCAGGTACGCTCGGCACTTTTACGGCCCAGCGTACCTGGTTTTCAATTCGCCAGCCTGGAGGCGGCGGATCCCATAGGAATCAATGGGAGTCTGACCATAGCGAAAGTACAAGTTCGCTGCTGACAGACATCCCATTGATTTCTATGGGAGCTGTCTACACCTAACACCCTAACATGTACCCCGAGTCTAAACACCACTAAGCTGTCCCCCCCTACACTGCCGCAACTAAATAAAGTTATTACCCCCTAAACCGCCGCTCCCGGAGCCCACCGCAAGCTACTCTATCCCTATTAACCCCTAAACCGCCGCTCCCGGAGCCCACCGCAAGCTACTCTATCCCTATTAACCCCTAAACCGCCGCTCCCGGAGCCCACCGCAACTATAATAAGTGTATTAACCCCTAAACCGCCGCTCCCGGAGCCCACCGCCACCTACATTATACCTATTAACCCCTATCCTGCCACCCACTACACCGCCGCCACTGTAATAAAATTATTAACCCCTAAACCTAAGTCTAATACTAACCCTAACACCCCCCTAACTTAAATATTAATTAAATAAATCTAAATCATATTTCTATTATTAACTAAATTAATCCTATTTAAAACTAAATACTTACCTATAAAATAAACCCTAATATAGCTACAATATAAATAATAATTATATTGTAGCTATCTTAGGATTTATTTTTATTTTACAGGGACCTTTCAATTTATTTTAACTAGGTACAATAGCTATTAAATAGTTATTAACTATTTAATAGCTTACCTAGCTAAAATAAAGAGAAATTTACCTGTAAAATAAAAACTAACCTAAGTTACAATTACACCTAACACTACACTATACTTTAATAAATTATTCCTATTTAAAACTAAATACTTACCTGTAAAATAAACCCTAATATAGCTACAATGTAATTCATAATTACATTGTAGCTATTTTAGGATTTATATTTATTTTACAGGTAACTTTGTATTTATTTTAGCTAGTTAGAATAGTTATTAAATAGTTATTAACTATTTAATAACTACCTAGCTAAAAGAAATACAAAATTACCTGTAAAATAAATCCTAACCTAAGTTACAATTAAACCTAACACTGCACTATCATTAAATTAATTAATTAAACTACCTACAAATAACTACAATTAAATACAATTACATAAACTAACTAAAGTACAAAAAAAAAAAGCTACAAACATTTAAAAACATATTACAACAATTTTAAGCTACATACACCTAATCTAAGCCCCCTAATAAAATAACAAACCCCCCCAAAATAAAAAAATGCCCTACCCTATTCTACATTAAAAAAGTTCAAAGCTCTTTTACCTTACCAGCCCTTAAAAGGGCCTTTTGTGGGGGCATGCCCCAAAGTTCAGCTCTTTTGCCTGTAAAAGAAAAATACAACCCCCCCAACATTAAAACCCACCACCCACATACCCCTAATCTAACCCAAACCCCCCTTAAAATAACCTAACACTAATCCCCTGAAGATCATCCTACCTTTAGTTGTCTTCACTCAGCCGAGCCACCGATGGAACTGAAGAGGACATCCGGACCGGCAGAAGTTATCCTCCAAGGGGCGCTGAAGAAATCTTCCATCCGATGAAGTGATCCTCCAAGCGGCGCTGAAGAAATCTTCCATCCGGGCGAGGTCATCTTCCAAGAGGCGCTGAAGAAGTCTTCTATCCGGGCGAGGTCATCGTCGAAGCCGGGTCTTGAATCTTCATCCCATGAACGCGGAACATCCTCCTTTCCCGATGAACTACCGACGAATGAAGGCTCCTTTAAGGGACGTCATCCAAGATGGCGTCCCTTCAATTCCGATTGGCTGATAGGATTCTATCAGCCAATTGGAATTAAGGTAGGAAAAATCTGATTGGCTGATGGAATCAGCCAATCAGATTCAAGTTCAATCCGATTGGCTGATCCAATCAGCCAATCAGATTGAGCTTGCATTCTATTGTCTGATCGGAACAGCCAATAGAATGCGAGCTCAATCTGATTGGCTGATTGGATCAGCCAATCGGATTGAACTTGAATCTGATTGGCTGATTCCATCAGCCAATCAGATTTTTCCTACCTTAATTCCGATTGGCTGATAGAATCCTATCAGCCAATCGGAATTGAAGGGACGCCATCTTGGATGACGTCCCTTAAAGGAGCCTTCATTCGTCGGTAGTTCGTCGGGAAAGGAGGATGTTCCGCGTCGGCGGGATGAAGATTCAAGACCCGGCTTCGACGATGACCTCGCCCGGATAGAAGACTTCTTCAGCGCCTCTTGGAAGATGACCTCGCCCGGATGGAAGATTTCTTCAGCGCCGCTTGGAGGATCACTTCATCGGATTGAAGATTTCTTCAGCGCCCCTTGGAGGATAACTTCTGCCGGTCCGGATGTCCTCTTCAGTTCCATCGGTGGTTCGGCTGAGTGAAGAGATCTAAAGGTAGGATGATCTTCAGGAGATTAGTGTTAGGTTATTTTAAGGGGGGTTTGGGTTAGATTAGGGGTATGTGGGTGGGGGGTTTTAATGTTGGGGGGGGGTTGTATTTTTCTTTTACAGGCAAAAGAGCTGAACTTTGGGGCATGCCCCCACAAAAGGCCCTTTTAAGGGCTGGTAAGGTAAAAGAGCTTTGAACTTTTTTAATGTAGAATAGGGTAGGGCATTTTTTTATTTTGGGGGGATTTGTTATTTTATTAGGGGGCTTAGATTAGGTGTAAGTAGCTTAAAATTGTTTTTAATATGTTTTTAAATGTTTGTAACTTTTTTTTTATTTTTTGTAACTTAGCTTTTTTTTTTTTTGTACTTTAGTTAGTTTATGTAATTGTATTTAATTGTAGTTATTTGTAGGTAGTTTAATTAATTAATTTAATGATAGTGTAGTGTTAGGTTTAATTGTAACTTAGGTTAGGATTTATTTTACAGGTAATTTTGTATTTCTTTTAGCTAGGTAGTTATTAAATAGTTAATAACTATTTAATAACTATTCTAACTAGCTAAAATAAATACAAAGTTACCTGTAAAATAAATATAAATCCTAAAATAGCTACAATGTAATTATGAATTACATTGTAGCTATATTAGGGTTTATTTTACAGGTAAGTATTTAGTTTTAAATAGGAATAATTTATTAAAGTATAGTGTAGTGTTAGGTGTAATTGTAACTTAGGTTAGTTTTTATTTTACAGGTAAATTTCTCTTTATTTTAGCTAGGTAAGCTATTAAATAGTTAATAACTATTTAATAGCTATTGTACCTAGTTAAAATAAATTGAAAGGTGCCTGTAAAATAAAAATAAATCCTAAGATAGCTACAATATAATTATTATTTATATTGTAGCTATATAAGGGTTTATTTTACAGGTAAGAATTTAGTTTTAAATAGGATTAATTTAGTTAATAATAGAAATATTATTTAGATTTATTTAATTAATATTTAAGTTAGGGGGGTGTTAGGGTTAGTGTTACACTTAGGTTTAGGGGTTAATAATTTTATTACAGTGGCGGCGGTGTAGTGGGGGGCAGGATAGGGGTTAATAAATTTATTATAGGTGCCGACGGTGTAGGGGGGGCAGGATAGGGGTTAATAAATTTAATATAGGTTGCAGCGGTTTAGGGGTTAAACAATTTTTTTATTTGCGGCGAGGTGCGGGATCAGCAGGATAGGGGTTAATAACTTTATTACAGAGGGCGGCGGTATAGGGGGGGCAGGATAGGGGTTACTAGGTATAATGTAGGTGGCAGCGGTGTCCGGGAGCGGCGGTTTAGGGGTTAATACATTTATAAGACTTGCGGCGGGGTCTAGGAGCGGCGGTTTAGGGGTTAATACATTTTTAATAGTTGCGGCAGGGTCTAGGAGCGGCGGTTTAGGGGTTAGTATCTTTATTTAGTTGCGGGGGGCTCCAGGGGCGCCGGTATAGGGGTTAGAGCAGTGTAGTTTAGTGTGAGTGCTTAGTGACAGGCTAGCAAGAAAGCTGTCAAACAGCCGAAGAGCAGCGAGATCGGATGAGTGATAACTCTCACAGTCCGCTGCTCATCGCCCCGCGGCTTTTTGACAGCTTTTTTTGATAACTTAGGCGTATTTTTTCAGGTCCGCGGCGGCGAAGGTAGGCGAGCTTAGGCGGGCGTATTGGGCCGGCGAAGTCAGAAAAGTTGACGGCTTGATAACTACCCCCCCACGTCTTTTCCCCACCTGGCTAAAGTAGCTTGGATTGTGTTCAGCATCCCAAGTGAGGGTTTTTTCCACTGCCAGACTGCTGTCAAGAAACCACCGCATGAGTCTGAAGCCTCAGACTTTGGCCAAACTTGTGTTATTGAAAGTGAACGCAAAAGAACTGTAGATTAGGAAAGAAATACATTTTTTTGTTTTAAAGGTTGACTATATATCTAGGCCAATTTAATTTGTAACCCTCCAAGGTCTTGCTTAGTTACTGTGCAACAAGTCAGTTAAAATAATTGTGGGCTAATACTTCATTTATTTTTAAATATTTGATGGGTAGTCACTAGCCAGTCTCGACACTAGCCACTAATTGGGCCCATTGATTCGTTTAATTTTACAGGACTTTTTTTGTTATATTCCTTTTTACGCAGGCCTAATTTGTAATTTGAAATAAATCATTTCTATTTGAAAAATTTAGTTGTTGTTGTTGCTCTTTAGTTTTTGGGCTGCGGTTTAAGCTAAAAGTTAAAGGACCAGTGTACCCTACCTGGCAGATAGAGCATGCAATTTTAAGCAACTTTCTAATTTACTCCTATTATCACATTTTTTTTATTCATCTCTGTCTTGGTATCTTTATTTGAAAATCAAGAATGTAAGTTTAGAAGCCGGCCCATTTTTGGTGAACAAGCTGGGTTGTTCTTGCTGAATGGTGGATAAAGTCACCCACCAATAAACAAGTTCTGTCCAGGGTCTGAACCAAAAAATGACTGGCTCCTTAGCCTAGAATGCTTTCTTTTTCAAATAAAGATAGCAAGAGTACAAAGAAAACTTGATAATAGGAGTAAATTAGAAAGTTGCTTAAAATTGCATGCTCTATCTGAATCATGAAATAAACTATTTGGGTTTAGTATCCCTTTAAGTAGGCAATAGAGGGCAGCCATGGCAGTACAATGTATTTGGATTAAGAAAAGGAGGTTCGAAATTCTGGCTGCCGCTGTATGCTCTAAGCTCCCACTACTACTTCTTAGAATAGGGTTATGGGATGGGTTATGGTAATTATTAGATCAAGTGAAGGAGGGGCGCTGAAAAGAAGGATAGATGGGGTATCTACAATAGCAATGTGTACTGTTTGTATAACTGTATAATTGTATATACAGTTTGAGTGCTTCTGTAATAAGCAGTTTGACTGGATAATTTAAAACATATTATTTAAACTAGTCATATATGGTTAAAAGATTAGGATTATCATTCATGACATAAATCTAATCTTCTATGAAAAAATACAGATCACTCAATTGTTAACAGCTTTTCAATTTTATTCTATCAATTTGCTTAATTATCTTGATATCCTACTGGGAGCTATCTAAATGCATAGTGCAAGCAAAAAGCAGTAGACATATATGAACAGCCAATAGTCATTGTTACCTCCTGGGCCTACCTAGTTATGCTTTTCAACAAAGGAAACCAAGAGAATTAAACAGATTAGATAAAAGACCTAAATAGCAAAGTTGTTTAAAATGTCATGATCTATCTGAATCATGAAAGTTTAATTTTGATTTTAACTATGTGTTGGTGCCTCTAAGTGGTTTAAATGTATTTTGTAATGGATTACTATTTCAAGCAAGATAATGTTACATGTCCAACTCCTGCCACCAATTTTGCATAATAAATCTACAAGCAATTTAAAACTTGCTAATGGAACTGTTTCCTCTTGGCAATGAGATAGAAATGTGCATTGTTTAAACAAGATTTTTAAATGATGTTCAATAGTTCAATTATAGATATTTTTTCTATTGTATGTGGTTAAATCAACATGATCCTTTTTACAAACATCATAAAAAGTATACAGTTTGTTTCCAAGTCTAAGAAGAAAAGGTATCCAAGATAAACTGAAATTTATGCAGTGTTTATAGATTAACAATCTCAAATGTCTATTCTAGTACTTGCCAATGGGAAGATTTATTTCCCTTTTACTGTAGTTGGATTTACATTAATCAGTTTTTATGATCTCATCTGATCATACTTTGGCTATGATTTCATTATTGCCTAAATGAAAAACCAACCATAAACTTCCTAAATAAAGATTACTGACATAAAAGGCACAATCATGGAACTCCAGTCCTATGAAATTTACTAGCAGAGCATTTGCTAAGAATGATCTCCTGTTAAGGACAATCATCTCAGCTTGATATCAAAATGTGACAAATCTAATGATCATATTTTTTGTTTTGAATGTTTGGTAGGTTTAGACTGTCTAGCTGGTGGGGAATCTAGCACACCTGAAGTAAACGTTATCCCAAAGTTTAAAGAGTTATAGTTAGTTGTAGTAGGTGGCGCAAAACAAGTTGCTATTCCCAATGTGTCTTACTGTAAATATGTGTGATAATATGTGGGCTCAATATATGTTAATGTTTTGATGAGTCCTAATTTTATATTCTCTTTTGGAAAAAATGGATGTGGAAACTATTTAAGAAATAAATATGATCCTTTATTTGATTATGGTAAATTTACCCAATAGTAGTGATGCTAAAAGTACAGTTAAACAAAAATTATTACAATTCCTTCAAAGTTTAAAAAATGACACCGGTGTCTCTATGTATAAAAATGTACATAATATATAAAAAATAAATTAAATTAAAATAATAACGTTGAAATCTTATAATTTATACAGTTTTGGGTTTATCACAAGTTGTAATTTCTAACAGAATGTTTGTAGATACAGTTTTATAGTGGATAAAACAATAGTTGCTGTATAGTTCATATAGGATACTTTGTTTCAAGTTCAGCTATGCAATTGAGATCTTATCTTAGGCAACTATATATCAAATGTAGAGGTATGTTGGTGCGATTTTTATCACACTATAATATAAGTATACAAATTAGTACCTTGAAGTGTATCTGTTTGATATCACTTTTGTGAGATAATTGCGGTTAAATAAACGCCGCTATGCCAGTGTTTTGATTTAAGTTTCAAGATCAAGCTGGTGGCAGTTCTATATGAGCTGCTGGCGGTTAAATAAATGCCGCTTTGGTTTCCTCTTATTAGGTGGGCTTATCTGTTTGCTGCGAGAAAATTCACTTTTATATAAGTGTTTGGGTAGTTGTCGTGGCCGCTCAGTTACCTTATCCTTTGTCGGTCAGTGACCGATCGCGCTCTTAAGGGTTTCTTGGTGGGATCTTCGTTGCGGTTAAGTGCTAACCGTTTGCTGATGTTTTTTAAGTATCTCCGGTTTTTCTATTCTGTGGCTTGTCTGTCGGTCAGTGACCGATCACGATGGTATGGTTGTTGGATAACCTCCTGATGTGGAATTTTTGCGTGCCTTTCCGGTCTGTTGTTCCCAGGTTTCTTAGATGTCGGTCAGTGACCGATCTGGGTGCTGCAATGTGGTTGTTTGGGATAAGTAGAAAGTTTGTAGGATAAGTAGAAAAAGGATTTCTAGTTATCAATGTGATCTTTGCGGTTAAATATATGCCGCTCAGTGGGAACTTGAATATTTCAACTGGGTATAGCTGGTATTCACTTTGTCTTCTCAAATCCTGTGCAGGTGTGCTCTGGTATCAACATGTTTCGGCTGGACAGCCTTTTTCAAGATACCAGATGTGGGGATTCAAAGGCTATTTAAAGCCTCTCTAATTTAGCAATAAATCACTAATTGATGATATACATAAAATCAAAAAAATCAGGAACAATTATAAAATGCTGTTTTATTATATAACATAGGTATCCTTGGGTCTTAATTATAATATAGTTGGGTGTTTTTATGTAGCGATAAACATTTTATATGATTGCTTTTAAAATAGAGAAAGATATTATATATCTTAATGTCAATTACTTTTAGAGTGTATATTTTAGTCACTTTATGAAACCATGGTTATTTTTAAAAGGTTTCTGTAATTAGAGCGTAATATTAGAGTGAAATAATTTGTCTATACTTATCGTTGTATGGATATTTTAACCATAAAATATAGTTAAAACGGGGCCAATGGTGAAATTAGAATTTAGTGAAATAAAAGTTAGATGGGCCAAAAGAGAATATAAATTTAAGTGAATCTTTTGACTCTAGTTTGAATGTTTCTATTTGTTATCTGTGGGCTACAATAACCAGATAGTGGGTATTGTAAAAATATAGTAAAGAGCTGTATGATCCAATGAGTGTGTTGTACCAATACTTTTCTAGTTTTTGTGGATATTAGTATTATCGGATGAGAGATTAGCCTTCTTGTATGAATTTTTATAATTATTGTATGAATTTTAAAATTTCAAGTTGTTTGTCCTTAGACTGTAAAACTAAGTTGTAATTTTGTCAAATATATATATATTTTATTTTAGAATTCTATTGTATTTAAACAACTTGGTTTGTTAGTGTGATGGCTTGGTTTTTATGATCTTAAAAAATGGCCTATGTGTTAGTTTAAATTTCAAGTGGTGTGTCCTTAGACTGTAAAACTATTTATTTATTTATGATATATATATATTTTCTTGAGTAGTTTTATTATGTTTAGTAAATATGTTTTAATGGTGTGTTTGCGTGTTTTCGTGTCTATACTTATCGTTGTATGGATATTTTAACCATAAAATGGGGCCAATTGTGAAATAAAAATTAGTGAAATAAAAATTAGTGAAATAAAAGTTAGATGGGCCAAAAGAGAATATAAATTTAAGTGAATCTTTTGATTCTAGTTTGAATGTTTCTATTTGTTATCTGTGGGCTACAATAACCAGATGGTGGGTATTGTAAAAATATAATAAAGAGCTGTATGATCCAATGAGTGTGTTGTACCAATACTTTTCTAGTTTTTGTGGATATTAGTATTATCGGATGAGAGATTAGCCTTCTTGTATGAATTTTTATAATTATTGTAGGAATTTTAAAATTTCAAGTTGTTTGTCCTTAGACTGTAAAACTAAGTGGTGATTTTGTCAAATATATATATATATTATTTTAGAATTCTATTGTATTTAATCAACTTGGTATGTTAATGTGATCGCTTGGTTTTTATGATCTTAATCTTTATAAAAATGGCCTATGTGTTAGTTTAAATTTCAAGTGGTGGGTCCTTAGACTGTAAAACTATATATATATATATATATATATATATATATATATATATATATATATATATATTTGTTACGGTTACCCTTAGTCTCGCTGAGAGATGGACCGCTTAGTAGCCTGGATCCCTATTGCTAAAGAGGGGAGAAGCTGCTTTCCATAGTATTCTATATGAGTCTCGCAAATATAGAATAATCTCCCTTAGCTGCAGTACAGCTAGGATACCCTTCTGCCCACAAAAACGAGTCAACGCTGCGATTGAGGGTCAAACAAGAACTCAGGACTGGGATGCCCAGCCTGCTTTTTATTAAGGTTACATGCACACAGGGCACTCCCAGGGGGAGAGGGGGGGAAGCACAAAATCCCCCATCACACATTTAGATAGAGAGCACTGTCCTTTGACAGGCCACAATAGGATTACAGTACTTAAGATAACAAGTTTACAAGTTCATCTTATCAATTAGCAGTCTGGCTCCAGAGGTGATTAGACAATAGTTTCTAAAAGCTGAAAAAAAAGAGTTAACTCTTTATGAAATGATACTTGTTACGGTTTTCTTGGAGCCCTTCTTAGGCGCTGGCTTGCTGGTTCAGGCATTGCTGCTGGGAAATAAGCTCTTCACAACAAAATAACTAATGCTTCTGTAACAGTGCTCCCTTTCTGTGGAACACTCTGGCAGACACGGTCTGACCCCTTTTCGGGGCAGACTAAGGCTGTCCAGACCGCTGGTTATGCGGGGCTGAGGTCGGTTTGTCTGGACAACCCGTCGGCGTTGCCATTCTGTTTCCCAGGTCTGTAAGTAATGGTGAAATTGAAGGGTTGCAACGATAAGCTCCAACGTAATAGCCTGCCGTTATCTCCAGAGACCCGGTTCAGCCACACCAACGGGTTATGGTCGGTGACCAGAGTGAACTCCTGACCATATAAATAGTGAGTCAATTTCTTTAATGCCCACACCAAAGCCAAACACTCCTTTTCGACCGCTGCATAGCTGACTTCGCGGGGCAGGAGCTTCCGGCTGATGTAGGCAACTGGATGCTCCCCTCCATCTTCGCCTACTTGGCTGAGGACGGCTCCCAGCCCGAACATGGAAGCATCTGTATGGACGATAAAACGTTTGTTAAGGGCTGGGGCCGCCAGGACAGGAGCGTTAATTAGAGCATTTTTGAGAGCCTGGAAAGCCGTTTCACAGTGGGGAGACCACAGGACCTGTCGAGTTAAGTTCTTCTTGGTCAAGTCAGTCAGGGGTTTGGCAAGTGTGCTGTAGTCTGGTACGAACCGTCTATAGTACCCTGCCGTGCCCAGGAAGGCTAGGACCTGAGTCTTAGTGATGGGGGTGGGCCAATTGGCGACAGCTTCTATTTTGGCCGGCTCTGGTCGCTGCTTTCCACACCCCACCCGGTGACCCAGGTACTGTACCTCGGCCATCCCAAAGTGGCATTTCTCTGGCTTCAGAGTCAGGCCAGCAGCCCGGATCTGATCCAGAACCATTCCCACATGAGCTAAGTGGTCCTCCCAGGACTCACTGTGGATCGCTATGTCGTCCAGGTAGGCGCAAGCAAAACTCTGGAAGCCATCCAGGAGCCTATCCACCAAGCGCTGGAATGTAGCTGGGGCATTCTTCATCCCAAACGGCATTACCCTAAACTGATATAAGCCGAATGGGGTGACGAATGCCGACTTGGGGATAGCCTCCGGGGCCAGGGGAATCTGCCAGTAACCTTGGCAGAGGTCAATAGTGGTCAGGTAATTTCCCCTGGCTATACGATCGAGTAGCTCGTCTACCCTGGGCATAGGGTAAGCGTCCGTCACGGTATTTTCATTGAGCCTCCGATAGTCTACGCAGAACCGGGTGGTCCCATCTTTCTTGGGCACCAAGACAACTGGGGAGGCCCAGGGACTATCGGAGGGCTCAATTACCCTGAGCTGGAGCATCTCATCGATCTCCTTCTTCATTCCTGTCCTAACTGCTTCGGGGATTCGGTACGGAGCCTGGCGCAAGGGAGCTTGTCCCGGAGTATCTACCTGGTGGGTGGTTAAAGTAGTGTACCCTGGCTTCGGGGAGAAGGTGAGGTGTTTGGACTGGAGGAGTTGGTTGAGCTGCTCCCTTTCAGTGGGGCTAAGTCGGTCCCCTATCTGAACCTGTGCCACTATACCTGTGGGGAGGCTCTTTTCTAATAGGTCTGGAATGGGTAAACTGTCGGGGTCTTCCTGAGGGGAACAACATACGGCCGTCACGTTCTCTGGTCGCTCAAAATATTCCTTGAGCATGTTTACATGGAATGTCTTTCTAAGATTGTTGTCGTGGCAGCTAGCTATCACATAAGTGGTGTCTCCCTTTTTCTCTACGATCTGGTAGGGACCCTGCCAGGACGCCTGCAATTTGTCTGTCTTCACCGGCTTAAGTACTAACACCTTTTGTCCTATGGTGAAGATTCTCTTTCGGGCCCCCCGATCGTACCATACTTTCTGTCTTCTCTGGGCCAACTGGAGATTAGCCCGCACGGATTTGGCTAATTGCTCCATTCGGTCCCTGAGTTCCAGCACGTATGGCACAATGGGGACACCGTCAGCCTCCATCTCTCCCTCCCAGTGCTCCCGGATCAGGTTTAGGGGTCCCCGTACCTTTCTTCCGTAGAGCAACTCGAAGGGAGAGAACCCTGTCGTTTCCTGGGGCACCTCCCGATAAGCAAATAGGAGGTGCGGCAGGAAGCGTTCCCAGTCTCGGTATTCCTGAGTGAACGTCTTGAGCATTTGCTTGAGGGTCCCATTGAACCTCTCACACAGCCCGTTCGTCTGGGGGTGGTATGGGGAGCTCAGGAGGGACTTAATTTTGCAAACCTGCCAGAGTTGTTGGGTCAATTCAGCCATAAATTGGGTGCCTCGGTCGGATAGGATTTCTTTTGGAAATCCTACCCGGGAGAACACCTGTACTAGTGCATTCGCTACCGTATCCGCTTGTATGTTGGATAGGGCGACAGCCTCTGGGTACCTGGTAGCATAGTCCACTACGGTAAGAATGTATCGCTTACCGGAGGGACTAGGGGTAGCCAGTGGTCCCACTAGGTCAATAGCAACCCGGCTGAAGGGTTCCTCTACAATGGGCATATTTACTAGCTGGGCTTTAGGGTGATCGCCTCGCCTTCCTACTCGTTGACACACATCGCAGGTGTTACAGTAAGTTCTAACGTCAGCGTGCACCCCTGGCCAAAAGAACGTGTGAGTAATGCGGTGTAGGGTACGGGTAACGGCTAGGTGGCCTGCTAAGGGGATGTCGTGGCCTATTTTGAGGATTTCTTGACGGTATTTGTGGGGCACTACCAGCTGTCGCCTACGCTGTCCCCTTTTCTCTGTCCAGCGGTATAGTTTCCCTTTTTCCCATAAGAATGTTTCGTTATCTGCCCCGCCCCCTCCGGTCTCTGCTCGTTCCCGGTACTTTTGTAAGGTCGGGTCAGTCTTAGACTCTGCCTCGAAAGCATCTGGGGTGTCCCAGGGTATGGGGCCTAACCTGTCAGGCAAGGTCGGGGTAGGTCTTACCTGTGTCTCCCGCACTGGTGAGAGCTCTCGCTCCGTCCGGGCTTGGGCCCGTGTAGTCACTGGGTCCACCTCGTTGTTGCATACTGGAGCATAGGCAGAAGTCATGGGGCCCAAATCGTTGCCCAGTAGTACTTCGGCAGGTAAATTATCCATTAGGCCCACATTCACAGCCCCCTTTCCCGCTCCCCAATCAAGATGTACTTTAGCTGTTGGAATTTTGTACACATCCCCCCCCCGCCACTCTAACGGCCACAGTCTGTCCGGATCGCTTGTGCTCTGGCACCAAATGACTCTGTACCAGCGTGATAGTAGCCCCTGTGTCTCGCAATCCCTCGGTAGATCGCCCCTCGAGCCATACCCTCTGCCGATGGTGCTGGCGGTTATCTGAGGCAGCATATACAGGGTCTGCCTCGTGAAGCGGCCCCACATATCCCTCCATAGGGGCCTCTTGGTTAACACAGAGGGCCCGGGCCGGACGATAGGACCCAGAGGGGTAATTGTAATTCCTGGGTGTCTGGTGCATATTAAGGGGGCAGCTAGCCATGAAATGCCCTGGTTGCTTGCATCGGTGGCAAGTCGGTCTGGGACGCTCAGAGCTGTTATTGGGTGGTCCTGAGTGTCGGACGGGCCCTGTGGGCACCGGGGCTTGGAATTCAGCACGAGGGGGTGCACGGTAAACCTCTCTGGGTTCGACCCGTGCTGGAGCTCGGTAGTTCATGGGTTCGTGAAGACGGGAGTCATAATGTTCATCGGCCAATTTGGCTGCTTCTTCTAAGGTAGAAGTCCGCCTGTCTCGCAGCCATTCCTTCCCTTGCTGTTCCATGCCATTATAAAAATGTTCTAAGAGAAACAATTGTAAAATTTCCTCCCCAGTCACCGCTTTACTTCCGCTCAGCCAGTGATTTGCCGCTCTCCGCATTCGGTGCGCCCATTCCATATGGGTATCGTTAGGCTTCTTTTCCGTGCCCCGAAACTGTCGGCGATACGTGTCCGGAGTTACAGCGTACCGTCGCAACAGTATCTCCTTAACTAGCTCATACTGTGTCACTTCCTCAGCACCCAGAGTACGAAAGGCTTCCAGGGCTCGCCCGGATAGTTTCCCAGACAATATCGTGGGCCACTCTCTGTTGGGAATCTGGTGCAGGGCACATTGCCTTTCGAAGTCCGCCAAATATTCATCAATCCCTGTCTCGCTCTCTAGGAAGGGTCGAAATGCCGCATAGGGTATCTTGGGCCTCCCAGCATTTTCGACAGGGATGATTACCTGCGGGGCTTCAGCATTGCGGTGTGCGTTCGCTAGGTTGAGTTCGTGGGCTCGAGTCTCTCGTATATCCTCGTCCGCCTCCGCCATCAACTGCTGTACCAATTCCATGGAGGGGTTCGGCCCGTATAATGAGAGCCTTTCCCGAACAATCCTGGTTTTTTCGTCACTAATCGTGGTCGGTGTTTCCGCCATTGTGAAGCTCTGATCCAGGTCGGTCAATTCTGCGATCAGCTCTCTCCTCGGCCGGTTGCTGGCGTACCCCCCTCTGCTTTCAAGTAAATCCTTTAGGGTTGTACGCTTCAATTTTTCGTAAGCGCTCTCCATCCGTTCTGTACCTCTCCTAGGAAATCCAGGAAAATCCCGCCGCTGCCGCCAAATGTTACGGTTACCCTTAGTCTCGCTGAGAGATGGACCGCTTAGTAGCCTGGATCCCTATTGCTAAAGAGGGGAGAAGCTGCTTTCCATAGTATTCTATATGAGTCTCGCAAATATAGAATAATCTCCCTTAGCTGCAGTACAGCTAGGATACCCTTCTGCCCACAAAAACGAGTCAACGCTGCGATTGAGGGTCAAACAAGAACTCAGGACTGGGATGCCCAGCCTGCTTTTTATTAAGGTTACATGCACACAGGGCACTCCCAGGGGGAGAGGGGGGGGAAGCACAAAATCCCCCATCACACATTTAGATAGAGAGCACTGTCCTTTGACAGGCCACAATAGGATTACAGTACTTAAGATAACAAGTTTACAAGTTCATCTTATCAATTAGCAGTCTGGCTCCAGAGGTGATTAGACAATAGTTTCTAAAAGCTGAAAAAAAAGAGTTAACTCTTTATGAAATGATACTTGTTACGGTTTTCTTGGAGCCCTTCTTAGGCGCTGGCTTGCTGGTTCAGGCATTGCTGCTGGGAAATAAGCTCTTCACAACAAAATAACTAATGCTTCTGTAACAATATTTTTTTTAATATATATATATATATATATATATATATATATATATATTCTTGAGTAGTTTTATTATGTTTAGTAAATATGTTTTAATGGTGTCTTTGCGTGTTTTCGTGATATTTATCTTATAGAATTGCATTGAGGTCTAGTTCGCTATTGAGGCCTTTTGGGTGTAGAGTTTTCATTTTGAAAATCAATTCTGCTTCATGGTATAGTAGCTTTTTTTCCATATTTCCGCCTCTACCATCTGTCTTTATTTTCTTAATGCCCCAAAATTTCATGTCATTTGGGTTACCTTTGTGGAATTCTTTAAAGTGGGCATAAAGTCTGGTATTATCTTTTTCTTTTTCTATGCATCTGATGTGTTCTCTTATTCTTTCTTTCAGTTTCCTTCCCGTTTGACCTAGGTACTGTAGTTTACATGAGCACTGAATTAAATAGATTATGTTGGTGTCAGTGCATCTTATGGTGTCATTAATCTTCAGTTCTTTCTGGGTTACATTAGATTTTACCTTTTTGGTTTTGGTGCTAAATTTGCATGATTTGCATACATGACATGGAAAAAATCTTAATAGTTTTTCATTGTTTAAGTTGTATTGCTGGGGACCTGTTTTTGATTTAAATTCGCTTGGCGCTAAGATATTCTTTAAATTAGTGGCCTTTCTGAATATAACATCAGGGCGATATTTTAGTCTTTTCCCTATTATGGGGTCACTTCTGGCTATGTGCCAGTGTTTCTTTACAATGTTCTCAATTAGTTTATGTTGACTAGAAAATGATGTAATAAATGGAATGTCATATGGATCTTTTCCTGCCTTGTTAGTCATATTGCTGTCTTCTAGTAGTGACCTCCTGTCTATTTGTCTAACCAGTTTGTTGGTTTCTAGTAGTTGTTTGGGGTGGTATCCTTTCTCTAAAAATCTGTTGTGCAAGATCTCTGCTTGTGAGTCATAATCTGCGATGTGTGTGCAGTTTCTTCTAATTCTTGAGAATTGCCCTTTTGGTATGTTTCTTTTCCATTTATTATGATGGCAGCTTTTAAAATCAATATAGCTGTTGGCATCGACTTTTTAAAAAAAGGTGGTTGTGGTTATTTCATTATTTATTATAGATATTTCTATATCCAGAAAATTAATTTTTACTTTGTTATATTCATATGTGAATATTAATCCGAAATCATTGGTGTTAAAATCTGAAATGAATTGTTCTAGTAGTTCCTCATCACCTTTCCAGATAATGAATATATCATCAATAAACCTTTTGTAGAGCACGAGATTCGCACCCCACGGAGTTCCGGACAAAAAAAGTTCTTCAAAATGCCCTACGAACAAATTGGCGTAACTGGGTGCGAATCTCGTGCCCATGGCTGTGCCCTTTTTTTGCAAATAGTAATGCCCATTAAATGAAAAATAGTTATTCTTAAGAATAAACTCCATACAGTCTAATATGAATTCTTGCTGTACTTTTGACATTTCTGTATCTCTTAGTAGATAGGAATGAGTAGCCTCTAGACCTTTCTGGTGTTCTATGCAAGTGTATAAAGAACTCACATCACACGTGACTAAGATGTAGTTATCTTCCCATTTTAAATTTTCTATAAGATTTAAAAAATGTTTGGTGTCTTTGAGATGTGATGGTATAGATTTCACATATTTCTGTAGGTAATAATCTGTGTATTGCGATAGGTTAGATGTTAGGGAATCAATTCCTGAGATGATTGGTCTGCCTGGGGGGTTGGTGATGCTTTTATGGATTTTTGGCAGGAAACAAAAGACTGGTGTCCTTGGGTGATCAATTTCTAGAAATCTACTTTCTTGGTTATTAAGAATACCTTTGTTTTTTGCTGTAAGTATCATTTTGTCCAAGTTTTTCTTCATGGATTCTAAGGGGTTCCCAGTCAATTTTTTATATGTTGCCTCATCTCCCAATAATCTATATGCTTCATTAAAGGGACAGTACACTGTAAAATTGTTTTTCCATAAATGTATTTTAAATGACTTGTTATACCAACTGCAGAGTATAAAATATTTGAGAAATTGCATTTTCAGGTTTATTTGTGTATCTGAAGTAGCTGGTTTTGTGCTTTGAAACCACAGCCTATTACAATGGGTTGAGCTTCAGGTAATATCAGATCTCATTATGTTATCATTTTCATGTACACAGACTTGCTTCCTTATCTAATATTTGTCTGGAACACCAAAGCTCAATACATAGAGAGAACAATGGAAAATTATCATTTTATTACTTAACTATCATGCCCCCCACTGAGGGTGTAATCTCTTCTGCTGGCTGTGTTTACTTAGGCTTGTCAATAGCGTATACGCCAGTATTAAAACTTTCAGTATAGGTTGGGAAACCACAAGCTAAATCAGCTATTTCAAATGCTGAAATAGGAGTAAATGAGCTACTTGCAACCAATTTAATACACTCTAGCAGGTAAAAAGGATCATTGGTAATAATTTAAAGGGGAGAAAGTTTTTGGGTGAACTGTCCCTTTAAGGTAGTGTACAGTGTCCATTATAACCACTCCCCCACCTTTATCAGCTTGTTTAATCGTTATGTCTTTGTTCTCTTTTAGATCTTTTAAAACTAAATTTTCTTTTTTGGTTAGATTCCATTTTAAGTCTTTTTTATCGTCTATTTTTTCAATATCTTCTTTTACCTTTTTTTCGAATATTTCTATTGCACTACCTTTTTCTTGTGTGGGGTTGAAATCAGATTTCTGTTTGAGATTAGTATGAATGTATGTGGAAGTATAGTAAATAGTACTTTCTAAAGGATTTTTTAGAAAATATTTTTTAAGTGCTAGTTTCCTTGTGAACTGGTTGACATGGATTAGAGTCTCAAATTTGTTGATTCTATTGGTTGGTGCAAATGATAGTCCTTTACTTAATACAGATTTCTGTTCATTGTTGAGAGCTACTTTACTGAGATTAAAAATGCCTTTTGGTTCTATTTGGATTTTTTCGTGGCTTTCTTTGGTTCTACCTCCTCTTCCTCTGTGTCCTCTAATCTTCTTTTGCCTTTTGGGGGGTCGTGGGTTTGGATTGGACCCTCTTCTAAAAAAGATAACCTTGAACTGTGTGTTTTTGCTGGAACTGCTGGTGTTCTGTGATCATCATTTTCGGGGGTTAATAAACTGTATCTGTTATTAGTTTCAATATTTCTTTCAGTCTGGTGGTTGTGTGATTCTTTGTGTCTAGGTGAATGTGTTTTCCTCTGGTGATTTGTCGGTGTTTCCCAATCTTTTTGTTCTGTGTGCTGATATCTCCAGTTAGTGTGCATATTGTCTTCGTTGTGTCTGTTATTCCTATCTCTGTGGTTAGTTGGTGTTTCCCAATCTTTTTGTTCTGTGTGTTGGTATCTCCAATTCGTGTGCATATTATCATCATTGTGTCTATTATACATATCTCTGTGTTTATCAAAGTGCCTATTGCTGTGATTATGTGAATTTTTGTGGAAATCTCTTTCATTTCTAAAATCATCATTTCTATATTGATCATTGTTTTGATTTTGATAGTCTCGTTGATTGTCATTAAAATGTTTATAGTTGTGGTGTGTAGAGAAATGTCTTTGTTCTCTATTTTTCAAATCATAATTTCTATTGTGATTATAATTATATCTCCAGTGTCCTTGATTCCTATATTCGTGGTTATTTCTTTATTCATAATTATGTGATTTGTGATCTCTGTAATTGTTATAGTAGTTGTTGGTGTCATGTTGTCTATTGAAATTGTTTCTATTATTTCTATTGTAATCGTTGTTAGTATATTGTCTCTCATTGGGATTCCTATTTTGCATAGTGTTTCTATTTGTGATTCTTTCTCTTTGGTCGTTTCGTGAAGTTTGGTATGTTGTGTTGTTTGATGCTTCTATATCATTCATTGGTTTTCTACTGCTGAATAGATGTTTATGATTCTCCAATTTATTATCAGGGTCTTGATTATCTGTTCCCTTATAGTCACTTAAATCTCTGTTGAATTTCCTCCATTTTATTTCAAGAATATCTTTGTTTAAATCGCCTAATTTTTTAGCTATTTCTTGTTGTTTTGAATTTAGTGTATCGTTCAGTGTTGTCTTATCTAGTATTTCTTTACACTTTTGGATTTTTATCCCTAGGTCTTGTGTGGTGGCTTCTCTAGATTTTATGATTACATTTATAAGTTTGCTGGAAGCTGTTTCTAGAATATCATACCATTCTTTTTGATGTTCTTCATTAAGTTCGAAGGTACAGTCTTTTTTTAGCCTAAGTCCCCTTGGGACCATATTTTCTTTAATATACTTTTTAAGAAAAGCTAGTTCTAATTTTTGTTTGATTTCTTTAAAAAGGATGTTCTCTAGCTCACTTAATGTGTCTCTTTCATTTATGGTGTCGTTTTTATATTTATTATATGTTGAGTCTGATGGATCTATTTTTTTGTGTATATCATCCAATATGCTATCTCTAGTGCCAAAAATATCCATAGTGAGTTTATATGGTCTTATGATATGTTTATATTGTATCCTTGTGTATAGAACGTAGAAGATACCAGTTTTGGACATTCAGGGGATAATTAGTACTGAATGTTTGGTAGGTTTAGACTGTCTAGCTGGTGGGGAATCTAGCACACCTGAAGTAAACTTTATCCCAAAGTTTAAAGAGTTATAGTTAGTTGTAGTAGGTGGCGCAAAACAAGTTGCTATTCCC
This sequence comes from Bombina bombina, assembly GCF_027579735.1. NCBI lineage: Eukaryota > Metazoa > Chordata > Amphibia > Anura > Bombinatoridae > Bombina > Bombina bombina. The sequence continues at coordinate 330,129,603 of NC_069503.1, forward strand.
AATGTGTCTTACTGTAAATATGTGTGATAATATGTGGGCTCAATATATGTTAATGTTTTGATGAGTCCTAATTTTATATTCTCTTTTGGAAAAAATGGATGTGGAAACTATTTAAGAAATAAATATGATCCTTTATTTGATTATGGTAAATTTACCCAATAGTAGTGATGTTAAAAGTACAGTTAAACAAAAATTATTACAATTCCTTCAAAGTTTAAAAAATGACACCGGTGTCTCTATGTATAAAAATGTACATAATATATAAAAAATAAATTAAATTAAAATAATAACGTTGAAATCTTATAATTTATACAGTTTTGGGTTTATCACAAGTTGTAATTTCTAACAGAATGTTTGTAGATACAGTTTTATAGTGGATAAAACAATAGTTGCTGTATAGTTCATATAGGATACTTTGTTTCAAGTTCAGCTATGCAATTGAGATCTTATCTTAGGCAACTATATATCAAATGTAGAGGTATGTTGGTGCGATTTTTATCACACTATAATATAAGTATACAAATTAGTACCTTGAAGTGTATCTGTTTGATATCACTTTTGTGAGATAATTGCGGTTAAATAAACGCCGCTATGCCAGTGTTTTGATTTAAGTTTCAAGATCAAGCTGGTGGCAGTTCTCTATGAGCTACTGGCGGTTAAATAAATGCTGCTTTGGTTTCCTCTTATTAGGTGGGCTTATCTGTTTGCTGCGAGAAAATTCACTTTTATATAAGTGTTTGGGTAGTTGTCGTGGCCGCTCAGTTACCTTATCCTTTGTCGGTCAGTGACCGATCGCGCTCTTAAGGGTTTCTTGGTGGATCTTCGTTGCGGTTAAGTGCTAACCGTTTGCTGATGTTTTTTAAGTATCTCCGGTTTTTCTATTCTGTGGCTTGTCTGTCGGTCAGTGAACGATCACGATGGTATGGTTGTTGGATAACCTCCTGATGTGGAATTTTTCCGTGCCTTTCCGGTCTGTTGTTCCCAGGTTTCTTAGATGTCGGTCAGTGACCGATCTGGGTGCTGCAATGTGGTTGTTTGGGATAAGTAGAAAGTTTGTAGGATAAGTAGAAAAAGGATTTCTAGTTATCAATGTGATCTTTGCGGTTAAATATATGCCGCTCAGTGGGAACTTGAATATTTCAACTGGGTATAGCTGGTATTCACTTTGTCTTCTCAAATCCTGTGCAGGTGTGCAGGCCAATTGTGAAATAAAAATTAGTGAAATAAAAATTAGTGAAATTAGAGAGGCTTTAAATAGCCTTTGAATCCCCACATCTGGTATCTTGAAAAAGGCTGTCCAGCCGAAACATGTTGATACCAGAGCACACCTGCACAGGATTTGAGAAGACAAAGTGAATAACAGCTATACCCAGTTGAAATATTCAAGTTCCCACTGAGTGGCATATATTTAACCGCAAAGATCACATTGATAACCAGAAATCCTTTTTCTACTTATTCTACAAACTTTCTACTTATCCCAAACAACCACATTGCAGCACCCAGATCGGTCACTGACCGACATCTAAGAAACCTGGGAACAACAGACCGGAAAGGCACGCAAAAATTCCACATCAGGAGGTTATCCAACAACCATACCATCGTGATCGGTCACTGACCGACAGACAAGCCACAGAATAGAAAAACCGGAGATACTTAAAAAACATCAGCAAACGGTTAGCACTTAACCGCAACGAAGATCCCACCAAGAAACCCTTAAGAGCGCGATCGGTCACTGACCGACAAAGGATAAGGTAACTGAGCGGCCACGACAACTACCCAAACACTTATATAAAAGTGAATTTTCTCGAAGCAAACAGATAAGCCCACCTAATAAGAGGAAACCAAAGCGGCATTTATTTAACCGCCAGCAGCTCATATAGAACTGCCACCAGCTTGATCTTGAAACTTAAATCAAAACACTGGCATAGCAGCGTTTATTTAACCGCAATTATCTCACAAAAGTGATATCAAACAGATACACTTCAAGGTACTAATTTGTATACTTATATTATAGTGTGATAAAAATCGCACCAACATACCTCTACATGTGATATATAGTTGCCTAAGATAAGATCTCAATGTGCATAGCTGACCTTGAAACAAAGTATCCTATATGAACTATACAGCAACTATTGTTTTATCCACTATAAAAACTGTATCTACAAACATTCTGTTAGAAATTACAACTTGTGATAAACCCAAAACTGTATAAATTATAAGATTTCAACGTTATTATTTTAATTTAATTTATTTTTTATATATTATGTACATTTTTATACATAGAGACACCGGTGTCATTTTTTAAACTTTGAAGGAATTGTAATAATTTTTGTTTAACTGTACTTTTAGCATCACTACTATTGGGTAAATTTACCATAATCAAATAAAGGATCATATTTATTTCTTAAATAGTGTCGACATCCATTTTTTCCAAAAGAGAATATAAAATTAGGACTCATCAAAACATTAACATATATTGAGCCCACATATTATCACACATATTTACAGTAAGACACATTGGGAATAGCAACTTGTTTTGTGCCACCTACTACAACTAACTATAACTCTTTAAACTTTGGGATAAAGTTTACTTCAGGTGTGCTAGATTCCCCACCAGCTAGACAGTCTAAACCTACCAAACATTCAGTACTAATTATCCCCTGACTGTCCAAAACTGGTATCTTCTACGTTCTATACACAAGGATACAATATAAACATATCATAAGACCATATAAACTCACTATGGATATTTTTGGCACTAGAGATAGCATATTGGATGATATACACAAAAAAATAGATCCATCAGACTCAACATATAATAAATATAAAAACGACACCATAAATGAAAGAGACACATTAAGTGAGCTAGAGAACATCCTTTTTAAAGAAATCAAACAAAAATTAGAACTAGCTTTTCTTAAAAAGTATATTAAATAAAATATGGTCCCAAGGGGACTTAGGCTAAAAAAAGACTGTACCTTCGAACTTAATGAAGAACATCAAAAAGAATGGTATGATATTCTAGAAACAGCTTCCAGCAAACTTATAAATGTAATCATAAAATCTAGAGAAGCCACCACACAAGACCTAGGGATAAAAATCCAAAAGTGTAAAGAAATACTAGATAAGACAACACTGAACGATACACTAAATTCAAAACAACAAGAAATAGCTAAAGAATTAGGCGATTTAAACAAAGATATTCTTGAAGTAAAATGGAGGAAATTCAACAGAGATTTAAGTGACTATAAGGGGAACAGATAATCAAGACCCTGATAATAAATTGGAGAATCATAAACATCTATTCAGCAGTAGAAAACCAATGAATGATATAGAAGCATCAAACAACACAACATACCAAACTTCACGAAACGACCAAAGAGAAAGAATCACAAATAGAAACACTATGCAAAATAGGAATCCCAATGAGAGACAATATACTAACAACGATTACAATAGAAATAATAGAAACAATTTCAATAGACAACATGACACCAACAACTACTATAACAATTACAGAGATCACAAATCACATAATTATGAATATAGAAATAGCCATGAATATAGGAATCAAGGACACTGGAGATATAATTATAATCACAATAGAAATTATGATTTGAAAAATAGAGAACAAAGACATTTCTCTACACACCACAACTATAAACATTTTAATGACAATCAACGAGACTATCAAAATCAAAACAATGATCAATATAGAAATGATGATTTTAGAAATGAAAGAGATTTCCACAAAAATTCACATAATCACAGCAATAGGCACTTTGATAAACACAGAGATATGTATAATAGACACAATGATGATAATATGCACACGAATTGGAGATACCAACACACAGAACAAAAAGATTGGGAAACACCAACTAACCACAGAGATAGGAATAACAGACACAACGAAGACAATATGCACACTAACTGGAGATATCAGCACACAGAACAAAAAGATTGGGAAACACCGACAAATCACCAGAGGAAAACACATTCACCTAGACACAAAGAATCACACAACCACCAGACTGAAAGAAATATTGAAACTAATAACAGATACAGTTTATTAACCCATGAAAATGATTATCACAGAACACCAGCAGTTCCAGCAAAAACACACAGTTCAAGGTTATCTTTTTTAGAAGAGGGTCCAATCCAAACCCACGACCCCCCAAAAGGCAAAAGAAGATTAGAGGACACAGAGGAAGAGGAGGTAGAACCAAAGAAAGCCACGAAAAAATCCAAGTAGAACCAAAAGGCATTTTTAATCTCAGTAAAGTAGCTCTCAACAATGAACAGAAATCTGTATTAAGTAAAGGACTATCATTTGCACCAACCAATAGAATCAACAAATTTGAGACTCTAATCCATGTCAACCAGTTCACAAGGAAACTAGCACTTAAAAAATATTTTCTAAAAAATCCTTTAGAAAGTACTATTAACTATACTTCCACATACATTCATACTAATCTCAAACAGAAATCTGATTTCAACCCCACACAAGAAAAAGGTAGTGCAATAGAAATATTCGAAAAAAAGGTAAAAGAAGATATTGAAAAAATAGACGATAAAAAAGACTTAAAATGGAATCTAACCAAAAAAGAAAATTTAGTTTTAAAAGATCTAAAATAGAACAAAGACATAACGATTAAACAAGCTGATAAAGGTGGGGGAGTGGTTATAATGGACACTGTACACTACCTTAATGAAGCATATAGATTATTGGGAGATGAGGCAGCATATAAAAAATTGACTGGGAACCCCTTAGAATCCATGAAGAAAAACTGGACAAAATGATACTTACAGCAAAAAACAAAGGTATTCTTAATAACCAAGAAAGTAGATTTCTAGAAATTGATCACCCAAGGACACCAGTCTTTTATTTCCTGCCCAAAATCCATAAAAGCATCACCAACCCCCCCAGGCAGACCAATCATCTCAGGAATTGATTCCCTAACATCTAACCTATCGCAATACACAGATTATTACCTACAGAAATATGTGAAATCTATACCATCACATCTCAAAGACACCAAACATTTTTTAAATCTTATAGAAAATTTAAAATGGGAAGATAACTACATCTTAGTCACGTGTGATGTGAGTTCTTTATACACTTGCATAGAACACCAGAAAGGTCTAGAGGCTACTCATTCCTATCTACTAAGAGATACAGAAATGTCAAAAGTACAGCAAGAATTCATATTAGACGGTTATGGAGTTTATTCTTAAGAATAACTATTTTTCATTTAATGGGCATTACTATTTGCAAAAAAAGGGCACAGCCATGGGCACGAGATTCACACCCAGTTACGCCAATTTGTTCGTAGGGCATTTTGAAGAACTTTTTTTGTCCGGAACTCCGTGGGGTGCGAATCTCGTGCTCTACAAAAGGTTTATTGATGATATATTCATTATCTGGAAAGGTGATGAGGAACTACTAGAACAATTCATTTCAGATTTTAACACCAATGATTTCGGATTAATATTCACATATGAATATAACAAAGTAAAAATTAATTTTCTGGATATAGAAATATCTATAATAAATAATGAAATAACCACAACCACCTTTTTTTAAAAAGTCGATGCCAACAGCTATATTGATTTTAAAAGCTGCCATCATAATAAATGGAAAAGAAACATACCAAAAGGGCAATTCTCAAGAATCAGAAGAAACTGCACACACATCGCAGATTATGACTCACAAGCAGAGATCTTGCACAACAGATTTTTAGAGAAAGGATACCACCCCAAACAACTACTAGAAACCAACAAACTGGTTAGACAAATAGACAGGAGGTCACTACTTAGAAGACAGCAATATGACTAACAAGGCAGGAAAGATCCATATGACATTCCATTTATTACATCATTTTTTAGTCAACATAAACTAATTGAGAACATTGTAAAGAAACACTGGCACATAGCCAGAAGTGACCCCATAATAGGGAAAAGACTAAAATATCGCCCTGATGTTATATTCAGAAAGCCACTAATTTAAAGAATATCTTAGCGCCAAGCGAATTTAAATCAAAAACAGGTCCCCAGCAATACAACTTAAACAATGAAAAACTATAAGGATTTTTTCCATGTCATGTATGCAAATCATGCAAATTTAGCACCAAAACCAAAAAGGTAAAATCTAATGTAACCCAGAAAGAACTGAAGATTAATGACACCATAAGATGCACTGACACCAACATAATCTATTTAATTCAGTGCTCATGTAAACTACAGTACCTAGGTCAAACGGGAGGAAACTGAAAGAAAGAATAAGAGAACACATCAGATGCATAGAAAAAGAAAAAGATAATACCAGAACTTTATGCCCACTTTAAAGAATTCCACAAAGGTAACCCAAATGACATGAAATTTTGGGGCATTAAGAAAATAAGACAGATGGTAGAGGCGGAGGAATATGGAAAAAAAGCTACTATACCATGAAGCAGAATTGATTTTCAAAATGAAAACTCTACACCCAAAAGGCCTCAATAGCGAACTAGACCTCAATGCAATTCTATAAGATAAATATCACGAAAACACGCAAAGACACCATTAAAACATATTTACTAACCATAATAAAACTACTCAAGAATATATATATATATATATATATATATATATATATATATAAAAAATAAAAATAAAAATATATATATATAGTTTTACAGTCTAAGGACACACCACTTGAAATTTAAACTAACACATAGGCCATTTTTATAAAGATTAAGATCATAAAAACCAAGCGATCACATTAACATACCAAGTTGATTAAATACAATAGAATTCTAAAATAAAATATATATATATATTTGACAAAATCACCACTTAGTTTTACAGTTTTAAGGACAAACAACTTGAAATTTTAAATTCCTACAATAATTATAAAAATTCATACAAGAAGGCTAATCTCTCATCCGATAATACTAATATCCACAAAAACTAGAAAAGTATTGGTACAAACACACTCATTGGATCATACAGCTCTTTATTATATTTTTACAATACCCACCATCTGGTTATTGTAGCCCACAGATAACAAATAGAAACATTCAAACTAGAATCAAAAGATTCACTTAAATTTATATTCTCTTTTGGCCCATCTAACTTTTATTTCACTAATTTTTATTTCACTAATTTTATTTCACAATTGGCCCCATTTTATGGTTAAAATATCCATACAACGATAAGTATAGACACGAAAACACGCAAACACACCATTAAAACATATTTACTAAACATAATAAAACTACTCAAGAAAATATATATATATATATATATATATCATAAATAAATAAATAGTTTTACAGTCTAAGGACACACCACTTGATATTTAAACTAACACATAGGCCATTTTTTTAAGATCATAAAAACCAAGCCATCACACTAACAAACCAAGTTGTTTAAATACAATAGAATTCTAAAATAAAATATATATATATTTGACAAAATTACAACTTAGTTTTACAGTCTAAGGACAAACAACTTGAAATTTTAAAATTCATACAATAATTATAAAAATTCATACAAGAAAGGCTAATCTCTCATCCGATAATACTAATATCCACAAAAACTAGAAAAGTATTGGTACAACACACTCATTGGATCATACAGCTCTTTACTATATTTTTACAATACCCACTATCTGGTTATTGTAGCCCACAGATAACAAATAGAAACATTCAAACTAGAGTCAAAAGATTCACTTAAATTTATATTCTCTTTTGGCCCATCTAACTTTTATTTCACTAAATTCTAATTTCACCATTGGCCCCGTTTTAACTATATTTTATGGTTAAAATATCCATACAACGATAAGTATAGACAAATTATTTCACTCTAATATTACGCTCTAATTACAGAAACCTTTTAAAAATATCCATGGTTTCATAAAGTGACTAAAATATACACTCTAAAAGTAATTGACATTAAGATATATAATTTCTTTCTCTATTTTAAAAGTAATCATATAAAATGTTTATCGCTACATAAAAACACCCAACTATATTATAATTAAGACCCAAGGATACCTATGTTATATAATAAAACAGCATTTTATAATTGTTCCTGATTTTTTTTTGATTTTATGTATATCATCAATTAGTGATTTATTGCTAAATTAGAGAGGCTTTAAATAGCCTTTGAATCCCCACATCTGGTATCTTGAAAAAGGCTGTCCAGCCGAAACATGTTGATACCAGAGCACACCTGCACAGGATTTGAGAAGACAAAGTGAATACCAGCTATACCCAGTTGAAATATTCAAGTTCCCACTGAGCGGCATATATTTAACCGCAAAGATCACATTGATAACTAGAAATCCTTTTTCTACTTATCCTACAACGTTCTACTTATCCCAAAAAACCACATTGCAGCACCCAGATCGGTCCACTGACCGACATCTAAGAAACCTGGGAACAACAGACCGGAAAGGCACGCAAAAATTCACATCAGGAGGTTATCCAACAACCATACCATCGTGATCGGTCACTGACCGACAGACAAGCCACAGAATAGAAAAACCGGAGATACTTAAAGAACATCAGCAAACGGTTAGCACTTAACCGCAACGAAGATCCCACCAAGAAACCCTTAAGAGCACGATCGGTCACTGACCGACAAAGGATAAGGTAACTGAGCGGCCACGGCAACTACCCAAACACATATAAATGTGAATTTTCTCGCAGCAAACAGATAAGCCCACCTAATAAGAGGAAACCAAAGCGGCATTTATTTAACCGCCAGCAGCTCATATAGAACTGCCACCAGCTTGATCTTGAAACTTAAATCAAAACACTGGCATAGCGGCGTTTATTTAACCGCAATTATCTCACAAAAGTGATATCAAACAGATACACTTCAAGGTACTAATTTGTATACTTATATTATAGTGTGATAAAAATTGCACCAACATACCTCTACATTTGATATATAGTTGCCTAAGATAAGATCTCAATTGCATAGCTGAACTTGAAACAAAGGTATCCCTATATGAACTATACAGCAACTATTGTTTTATCCACTATAAAACTGTATCTACAAACATTCTGTTAGAATTACAACTTGTGATAAACCCAAAAACTGTATAAATTATAAGATTTCAACGTATTATTTTAATTTAATTTATTTTTTATATATTATGTACATTTTTATACATAGAGACACCGGTGTAATTTTTTAAACTTTGAAGGAATTGTAATAATTTTTGTTTAACTGTACTTTTAGCATCACTACTATTGGGTAAATTTACCATAATCAAATAAAGATCATATTTATTTTTTTAAATAGTTTCGACATCCATTTTTTTCCAAAAGAGATATAAAATTAGGACTCATCAAAAACATTAACATATATTGAGCCCACATATTATCACACATATTTACAGTAAGACACATGGGGAATAGCAACTTGTTTTGCGCCACCTACTACAACAAACCATATTTTTTGTTTTCCTTGAATTAAAGGGATAGGAAAGTCAAAATTAAACTTGCATGATTCAGACAGAGAATGTAATTTTAAGTCACTTATAAATTCACTTCTTTTTCAAATGTGCTTTGTTTTCTTGGTATCCTTTGTTGCAAAATAATACACACATATCCTACACTAGTGGGAGCTAGCTGCTGATTGGTACCTGCACACATTTGTATCTTGTGATTGGCTAAGTAGATGTGTTCAGCTTGCTGCAAGTAGTGCAAAGCTGTTCCTTCAGCAAAGAATAACAAGAGAATGAAGCACATTTGATAACAGAGGTAAATTGGAAAGTTGTTTGAAATGGTTATGTTCTATCCAAATTATGAAAGAACATTTTGGGGTTTCTTGTCCCTTTAACCTCTGAAAATTGTCTTGTCACTAAGAGAATCTGAAGTGCGTACTTAAATATATTGCAGTGTGTTATACCCAGCTTTGTGCAATACTGTAAGTACATTTCAGGGGGCCTCCCTTTACAACTGGCCAAAGCAAATGAGGCAATATAAATATACACTGTGTTGCTTTGAAAACCTTGAAAATTACCAATTTTAAATACATTCAAAGGAGACTTAAAAATTGCAGTGTATTAGTGGAAGACATTTGGTCCTGCTGATAAACCAACTGCTTCTTAGCATTATGTTGTCTAACCCTCTGCTGCTCTCCTAAATTTGACTAACACACTAATAAATCAAAGTAGCCCATTCACGCTTTCAAATACACTATTTGATTTGGAGTAGGTAAATATGAATATAAAAAAATGTGTACAATTAACAATCACCAAAGAATCTAATTAGACAGATGGAAGTCCAATTTATTCATTACAATCTTCAGTCATAAGATTTCTGCAAAGAAGTAAAATAGGAACATTGTGCAATTTAGTTTCAATTCAAATTCTAATAAAAATGGCAGCTGGTGCTCACATTAATCAGAGCCACCATAGCTCTGAGTTAAAAGGCATTATAACACTCCACTGGCAATCCAAATTTCTTCTTTCAATATTTATTTTGAGTATATAACAAACATTTAAAAAAAAAAAAAAAGAGGTTTAACAGTCACAAAAGGATTTTACAGACCAGTAGCACATATCCATAGAGACTCTGATTGCATTCAGAATGTACATCTAAAGAACCATTCTCACAAGTTCCAAGTGTATCTCAGAGTTTTTACTGTGCGTGTAGTCTAACTGGTATCCTCCCACGTGACGTTCCTCTGTGCGTAGCTATTTTTCTTCTTCCATTGAGGAAATGTTGTGACTTAAAAATTATATTGAATACATTGGACTTCCATCTGCCTTTCTGGTGATTGTACACATTTTTATTTTTTAATTTATCATTTTCTTTGTGTCACACACACAGGGTGTGATTTTATATTTATATATATTTGTATTTAAATTTAATTAAGCTAAATTCTCTATAAGAATTTCTGCTTTTGTAATTAATTAAAATTGATGGTAATTTTCTCTGTGCATGCATAAAGTTATATTTATAGACTACTGTACATTATGATGCATGGAACTCTGACACCTAAACACTTGTAATATCAGTAATCAGATTGATGTTATGTAACTGTAGATTATTAAACTGATAAGGGGGGTGGATTTAATATTTTCATCACTTGTACTCTGTACAACTTGTCCTTTTTAAGTTCACCTAAATATATTCTGATGTTCTCATTGAAGGAAAATGAGATTATAGGGAGTAGCACAGATTCTGCTGTATGTAGTTGCCAAGATTTCAGACACAGTAAAGATAGGGATCCCAATAACAGATCTCTAATTCTGTAATTGGCCAACAGACATACCAGACACACCCTGGACTGCATTAATAGGATCATGGGTAACTGAAGATCAGAACTACAAATAGTAAGGTGTATGTTTAATTTAAAGAGGCATAAAAGTAAGCTAGAGTTTAAATTTCAACAAAGTTTCTGTTTAAATTTCAATTTTCAAGACAAGAAAATATAATTTTAATATTTCTAGGTAAAAAAAAATACCTCAGAATTCCTTCAGTTCACCTGAGAGTTTTGTGGTTCAGATCTAATATGTTGACTGTCACCTGTATGTTAAAAAAAAAGGAAATTGGCTTCATCGGTGCACACTTTGGCTTTACTGTGTTTGCATGGGATTTCATAGGAAGCTTCCTTAAAGGGACAGTCTACTTCCAAATATATTATGAACGCGGTTATATTAATTTACTTTTACATCTGTGATTACCTTGTATCTAAGCCTCTGCAGATTTTCCCCTTAGCTCAGTGCTATTTACAGACCTGCATTTTAGCTAATCAAGTGCTGACTCATGAATAACTCCATGGGAGTGAGCACAATGTTGTGTATATGGCATCGCATGAACTAGCACCTGTCTGTGTAAAAAGCTATAAAAATGCACAGAGACAATGGCAGTCTGCAGGACTTAGAAAAAAGGCAGACATTTAGAGGCTTAAAGGTAATAAAGTATATTATATAACATATTGGTTGTGCAAAAGCTGGGGAACGGTAGTAAAGGCATTATCTATCTTTTAAACAATAACATTTATGGAGTAGCCTGTGCCTTTTAAACTAAGGAGGGAAATAAGAGACTGTAAATGCACATGTCAGATGAACGGTCCCTTGTAAGTTCTGGGAATAGTATCCTGATTAGTGATGTCGCGAACCTAAAATTTTCGGTTCGCAAACGGCAGACTCGAACTTCCGGTATTGTTCGCGAACCCGCGAACCGCCATTGAATTCAATAGGCAGGCGAACTTTAAAAGCTACAAGGACTCTTTCTGGCCACAATAGTGATGGAAACGTTGTTTCAAGGGTACTAACACCCTGGACTGTCGCATGCTGGAGGGGGGGATCTCTGGCAAAACTCCCATGGAAATTACATAGTTTATGCAGAGTCTGCTTTTAAAGCCATAATGGGCCTAAATCAACTAACATTCCCAAAGTGGCTATCTCAAAACATCCCGGGACAGAAGATAGATTGATAGATGGATAGATATACATAGATTGATAGTTAGATAGAAGAGAAATAGATAGATTTGTTAGATATATAATTACTCTAATAAAGTCTAATAATTAAACATGCGTTCTTGAACACCAACTAGGTTGTGTTAAGTAGTACTGGTTCTTCGCACTTTCAGCCCTGTAGCTCCCCCTATTGGTGGAGGTCTATATGGCGGTTATGATTACCCTGACAAGTATAACAACAAGACACGTGGTCTGTGACCCATGGTAATTTTGTTGTGTAAGTAAAACTTTTCTTATCACTTGAATCCCTCTTACCCCCCCTTTTGTGGAGCTCTATATGGCCTGCATGATTAGCCTGACAAAGTATAATAATAAAACATCTGGTCTTGGACCCATGGTAATTAGGTTGTGTTTAAGTAGTACTATTCTTATAACTGTAATCCCTGTTCACTCCCCCTATCAAGGGAGGTCTATATGGCCTGCATGATTACCCTGACAAAGTACAACATCAAACACACGGTGTTGGACCCATGATAACTATCTTGTGTTAATTAGTACTTTTCTTAGCACTTTAATCCCTGTCTCCCCCCCCCCTATCGGGGGTGTTCTATATGCCTGCCTGATTACCCTGAAAAAATATAATAATAAGACATGCGGTCTGGTACCAATTTTAACTAGGTTGTGTTTTAGAGTACTACCATTCTTAGCACTTTAATCTCTGTAACTCCCCCTATTTGGTGAGGGTCTATACGGCGCTGGATGATTACCCATACAAAATATGATAATAAGACATCTGCTCTTGGTCTGCGACCCATGGTAACTATGTTGTGTTAATTAGTAATGTCCTTCGTCATTTTAATAGCTGTTATTTCATACTCACCCTATCAGTGGGAGGTCTATATGGCCTGCATGATTACGCTTAACAAGAATATAATAACCCAAAACATATGCTCTGGGACCCATGGTAAGTAGGTTGTGTTAAGTAGTACTGTTCTTTGCAGTTTAATACCTGTTACAAACACCAAAGGTGGCAGGTCTATCTGGCCTTCATGATTAGCTGCACCCAAACCCCAAAAAACGGCAGAGTGGTCTTAGGCTAACACCCATGGCTAACTCTGTTGTTTCCATTAGTACTATTCTTACCACTTTCATCCCTGTTACGGGTGGTCTACATGGCCTTCATGATTAGCCGAACAAAATACTACAATCCAACCTTTTGCTCAGTCTTCATAGGCCCTTCATTGGTCTGTATTTTGATAGTACAGTTCTTATTATTTTTATAGCTGATACAACACCGAATGGTGGCAGCTCTATATGGCCTGGCATGATTAGCCGCACCCAATACAAAAATAAATCCAAGGCGGTCTTGGATTAATACCCATGGCTAACTCTGTTGTTTCAAGTAGTACTATTCTTAGCACTTTCATCTCATCATCCCTGTTACTTCCAGGACTCTCGGTGGTTGGTCTACATGGCCATTCATGATTAGCCTAACCAAATACTACAATCCAAACTTGGGCTCAGTCTTCATAAGGCCCTTCATTGGCTGTAATTTTGGTAGTACTGTTCTTATTAGTTTAATACCTGATACAAGCACCGAATGGTGGCAGCTCTATATGGCCTGCATGAATAGCAGCACCCAAAGCCAAAAAAAAGCCAAGCGTCTTGCACTAACACCCATGGCTAACTCTGTTGTTTCAAGTTCCTACTATTCTAGCTCTTTCATTTCAATCCCTGTTACTTCCAGGACTCTCAGTGGTGGTGGTCTACGTTGGCCATCATGATTACCCTCACCAAAATATAACAACAATACGTGTGCGTGCAGGAACCCATGGTAAGCTTACTTCCTTTCGCAAAATCGAGTATAACAGTTGCAGGCAGAGGTTCTGACCCTGCATTATGGCTGCACCTCTCGCTAAAAGAGGCATGCGTTACAGAGTCTGTGGGCATGTATGCAAAGAGCTGGCCTGCCTAAAAAGAGGAGCAAGGCTGTACAGGTTGTTCTCCTTCAGCCGTTTTTATACGCTGTCCCAACGGCCGACGACCCTCAACAACCACAACAGGATGAAACCACCACATATGCCATCCTTTTTAACAACAGAGTACAGGTATGGCATTGATTTTAGTTACACGGCGATATTTATTATGAACCGTGAAATTGAAAAGAAAACATGATTGGACACCAAGTACAGTACAGGTCGTTCTCCTTCGGCCTTTTTAGAATAGTGTTCCCGGACTCCCAACAAAAACAACAGCAGGAAAGAGGACATTATGGCATGCTTTTGAACAATAGATGACAGGTAAGGCATAGATTTTACAAAGCCATAGATAATTTTTTTGCAACTGTGAAATAAACAAAAAAACATTGATTTGACACCCAGCACACTACTTTTATCCTTAGGCCTTTTTATAAGAGGCTTCCCGAGCCTCAACTGAAACAACAGCATGAAAGAGGACATATGGCATCCTGTAGAACAATTGATTACAGTTAAGGCATTGATTTTAAATCCCAGAGATCATTTATATGACCCAGGAAATAGAAAAAAACATTGATTGGACACCCCAGTACACTCTTATCCTTAGGCCTTTTTATAAGAGGCTCCCGGAGCCTCAACAGAAAAAACATTATGAAAGAGGACATATGTCATCCTTTTGAATAATAGATTACAGGAAAGGCATTGATTTTAGAATCCCAGAGATCATTAGTTGCAACTGGGAAATAGAAAAAAAAAAACATTGATTAGATACCCAGTACACTTATTTATTCTTAGGCCTTTTTAATAGAGGGTCCCCGGAGCCTCAAACCGAAACAATGAGCATGAAAGAGGACATATGTCATCCTTTTTGAATAATAGATTACAGGAAAGGCATTGATTTTAGAATCCCAGAGATCATTTATATGACCTGGAAATAGAAAAAAACATTGATTAGACACCCCAGTACACTTATTTTATCCTCACGCCTTTTTAATAAGAGGGTCCCGGAGCCTCAACCAAAACAACAGCATGAAAGAGGACATATGTCATCCCTTTTGAATAATAGATTACAGGAAAGACATTGATTTTAGAAACCCAGAGATCATTAGTTTCAACCGGAATAGAAAAAAACATTGATTAGACACCCAGTACACTTATTTAACTCAGGCCTTTTTAATAAGAGGGGTCCCGGAACCTCAACCGAAACAACAGCATGAAAGAGGACATATGTCATCCTTTTAAATAATAGATTACAGGAAAGTACTATTGATTTTAGAAACCCAGAGATCATTAGTTTCAACCGGGAAAAAGAAAAAAAACATTGATTAGACACCCAGTACACTTATTTATCCTCAGGCCTTTTTAATAAGAGGGTCCCGGAGCCTCAACCGAAACTACAGCATGAAAGAGGACATATGTCCATCCTTTTGAATAATAGATTACAGGAAAGGCATTGATTTTAGAATCCCAGAGATCATTTATATGACCCGGGAAATAGAAAAAAAAAACATTGATTAGACACCCAGTACACTTATTATCCTCAGGCCTTTTTAATAAGAGGGTCCCGGAGCCTCAACCGAAACAACAGCATGAAAGAGGACATATGTCATCCTTTTGAATAATAGATTACAGGAAAGGCATTGATTTTAGAATCCCAGAGATCAATTATATGAACCCGGAAATAGAAAAAAACATTGATTAGACACCCAGTACACTTATTTATTCTTAGGCCTTTTTAATAAGAGGGTCCCGGAGCCTCAACCGAAACAACAGCATGAAAGAGGACATATGTCATCCTTTTGAATAATAGAATACAGGAAAGGCATGTGATTTTAGAATCCCAGAGATCATTTATATGACCCAGGAAATAGAAAAAAACATTGATTAGACACCCAGTACACTTATTATCCTTAGGCCTTTTTAATAAGAGTGGTCCCGGAGCCTCAACCGAAACAACAGCATGAAAGAGGACATATGTCATCCTTTTGAATAATAGATTACAGGAAAGGCATTGATTTTAGAAACCCACAGATCATTATTTGCAACCGGGAAATAGAAAAAAAACAGTTGATTAGACACCCAGTACACTTATTTATCCTCAGGCCTTTTTAATAAGAGGGTCCCGGAGCCTCAACCGAAACAACAGCATGAAAGAGGACATATGTCATCCTTTGAATAATAGATTACAGGAAAGGCATTGATTTTAGAAACCCACAGATCATTATTTGCAACCGGGAAATAGAAAAAAACGTTGTTTAGACACCCAGTACACTTATTTATCCTTAGGCCTTTTTAATAAGAGGGTCCCGGAGCCTCAACCAAACAACAGCATGAAAGAGGACATATGTCATCCTTTTGATAATAGATTACAGGAAAGGCATTGATTTTAGAACTCACAGATCATTATTTGCAACCGGTAAATAGAAAAAAAAACATTGATTAGACACCCAGTACACTTATTTATCCTCAGGCCTTTTTAATAAGGAGGGTCCCGGAGCCTCAAACCGAAACAACAGCATGAAAGAGGACATATGTCATCCTTTTGAATAATAGATTACAGAAAGGCATTGATTTTAGAAACACAGAGATAATTAGTTGCAAACCGGGGGAAATCTAAAAAAAACATTGAATAGACACCCAGTACACTTCTTTATCCATAGGGCCTTTTTAGCAGAGGCTCCAGGGCCCTCAACAAAAACAAGAGCAGGGAGGTGGGCATAGGAGTACAATGGAGTGTGACAATAATAATGTGAAGGGGAAGATTGCGAGTGTGGCATTTTAATTTTGTTATCGTGGGAAGTACTTGCAATGACCTTGCTCTGGTGAATCCATATTGCAAATGTGTTTTTTAAGACACTGTTTGTCTATTTTTTGAATATCAGCATTTGGTAATTGAAGCTCAACTTAAGGCTGGTGAGAACCGACCTTTTTTCTGGCTGTTTGCAAATGTTGTGGGCTCTGGACAAACATGTGAATAAGGGGGCCATCAGCCATATTCTGCACGCAACCACCCATTTGATGATTGACGATAAACATGTGTCACCTGCAATCCAGAGCCGTTACTTCTGTCTAAATCATCTTCCTGGTATGGGACAGGCCACTGTTTCCCACAACAAGTCCGAAGCTTGAACTACAAGATTGGCTTGAGTATGGTAGAAACCAAAGTTTATTTTAATTCTGTACTCTCACCACAAAAGCTGAACTTCTTGAACCAAGGAAAATGCAAGCAATTTCATGTGCTTTTGGATGACAAGGGACATCCTGTCCTGTGGTGCAACAGAGATGGAGAGGATTTTTGGTCCTCCCTGTACACTACCCCAGATGTCTCCAACATCACAGAAACACAAGACAGCGAACTCTTGGAAGTTCCTGGAGTGTTCCGGTAGCCATCTCTTTGCGCCCCGAAAGGAATACTTTATCAGTGTTTTTGTATACATCCGACAACAGCTTCGGAGACTGTGGTGACGCACATGTTATTTACTGTTGTTCCAGCTGTGGCAATATCAATTGGCATTAAAAAGGTAAGATTTTGGGGGGCGGAGCCTATAGCTGTTGCGGTAGGACGTGTGTTTGAGGAGCTCCAGGTCTTACAATTTACTTTGGAGTTAGTTTTCAACCTTAATTTAATTTTCTTTTTGGGATTCATAGTCACACTTTCTGGGGCTATCGAAGAGGAGCCTGGAGATACCTTACTCATATCGGCTTACTTATGTTCCTCAGCTGACTGCGTTACAGCTAGCCGCGACACTGAGAGGCCTCTCTAGCCTGATAGTGCTGTCAAAGCTGCCGCCAATATACCCCCCAGGACCCTGGGTTATCAAACCACTTCTATAGTAACTGGACAACTCGTTAATCACAACTATTGACAAAGAGAAGGAAAAGCACTAGTCACCCCTTATATCAACGGGTACGGAGACCTGTATTTGCCTTTCCAATATGGCGCCGGACACCAAACTAATCCTGAATGAAAAAAAAGGTAAGATTTGGAGACTAGTGACGCACATTTTATGCACGCTGTGGCAATTGCAATTTGCATTAAAAAGAATCTGCTAACAACCACTACCTACGACCACACCTGACTCCTGAAGTCATGCTTCAGTTATTAACTCAAGTTAAATTAATTTTTTTTATTTTTTTATTATGCTCAGCAGATTAAAAACATACCATTCTTCTAGTCATATCACACGACATGTCAAAATGCTGCATGGAAAATGGCAGTGTGCAAAGTCATAATCTTAGTGAACCTATAAGTGCATTACATTTTCTAAAATAAACAAAAATACCGAGAGAAAAAAAAAAGAAAAAAGGAAAGAGGACATATGGCATCCTTTTGAACAATAGATTAAATTTAAGGCACTGATTTGAGAAACCCAGAGATAATTTGTTGCAACCGGGAAATCTAAGAAAACCTTCATTAGACACCCAGTACACTTATTTATCCTTAGGCCTTATTAGCAGAGGCTCCAGGACCTCAACAAAACCAGCAGCAGGAAAGAGGACATATGGCATCCTTTTGAAAAATAGATTTCTGGAAAGGCATTGATTTTAGAAACCCGGGGATAATTTGTTTCAACCGGGAAATCTAAAAAAACATTGATTAGACACCCAGTACACATATTTATCCTTAGGCCTTTTTAGCAGAGGCTCCAGGACCCTCAACAGAAACAACAGCATGAAAGAGGACATATGGCATCCTTGTGATTAATAGATTACAGGAAAGGCATTGATTTTAGAAACCCGGGGATAATTTGTTGCAACCGTGAAATCTAAAAAAACATTGATTGGACACCCAGTACACTTCTTTATCCTTAGGCCTTTTTATCAGAGGCTCCCGGAGCCTCAACAGAAACAACAGCATGAGAGAGGACATATGGCATCCTTGTGAATAATAGATTACAGGAAAGGCATTGATTTTAGAAACCCGGGGATAATTTGTTGCAACCGTGAAATCTAAAAAAAGATTGATTAGACACCCAGTACACTTATTTATCCTTAGGCCTTTTTAGCAGAGGCTCCAGGACCCTCCACAAAACCAGCAGCATGAAAGAGGACATATGGAATCCTTTTGAAAATTAGATTACAGGAAAGGCATTGATTTTAGAAACACAGAGATCATTAGTTGCAACCGTGAAATCTAAAAAAACTTAGATTATACACCCAGTACACTTCTTTATCCTTAGGCCTTTTTATAAGAGGCTCCCGGAGCCTCAACAGAAACAACAGCATGAAAGAGGACATATGGCATCCTTGTGAATAATAGATTACAGGAAAGGCATTGATTTTAGAAACCCGGGGATAATTTTTTGCAACCGTGAAATCTAAAAAAAGATTGATTAGACACCCAGTACACTTATTTATCCTTAGGCCTTTTTAGCAGAGGCTCCAGGACCCTCCACAAAACCAGCAGCATGAGAGAGGACATATGGCATCCTTTTGAAAATTAGATTACAGGAAAGGCATTGATTTTAGAAACACAGAGATCATTAGTTGCAACCGTGAAATCTAAAAAAACATAGATTATACACCCAGTACACTTCTTTATCCTTAGGACTTTTTATAAGAGGCTCCCAGAGCCTCAACAGAAACAACAGCATGAAAGAGGACATATGGCATCCTTGTGAATAAGGCATTGATTTTAGAAACCGGGGATAATTTGTTGCAACCGTGAAATCTAAAAAAGATTGATTAGACACCAGTACACTTATTTATCCTTAGGCCTTTTTAGCAGAGGCTCCAGGACCCTCACAAAACCAAGCAAGCATGAAAGAGGACATATGGCATCCTTTTGAAAATAGATTACGGTAAAGCATTGATTTTAGAAACACAGAGATCATTGTTGCAACCGTGAAATCTAAAAAAACATAGATTATACACCCAGTACACTTCTTTATCATTATGCCTTTTTATAAGAGGCTCCCCCCGGAGCCTCAACAGAAACAACAGCATGAAAGAGGACATATGGCATCCTTGTGAAAAATAGATTACAGGAAAGGCATTGATTTTAGAAACCCTGGGGATAATTTGATGCAAACCCGTGAAATCTAAAAAAAAACATAGATTAGACACACACCCCAGTACTCTTCTTTTTATCCTTAGGCCTTTTATATAAGAGGTCCCCGGCGGAGCCTCAACAGAAACAACAGCATGAAGAGGACATATGCATCCTTTGTGAATAATCGATTACAGGAAAGGCTTGATTTAGAAACCCGGGGATAATTTGTTGCACAACCGTGAAATCTAAAAAAAACATTGATTGGGACACACCCAGTACACACTTATTTATCCATAGGGCCTTTTTTTAGCAGAGGCTCCAGGACACTCAACAAAACCAGCAGCAGCAGGGAAAGAGGACATATGGCATCCTTTTGAAAATTAGATTACAGGAAAGGCATTGATTTTAGAAACGCCGGAGATAATTTGTTGCAACCGGAATTTGAATCAAACAAATGATTCGATGGACACCCAGTACACTTCTTTTCTCCTTCGGCCTTTGTATAAGAGGGTCCAGGACCCTCAAAAAAAAACACCAGCAGGAAAGAGGATGTATGGCATCCTTTTGAACAATAGAGTACAGGTACAGCATTTGATTTTACAAACCCAGAGATAATTTTGGTCAAATGTGAAATAGAAAAAAAATGAGTGGACACCCAGTACACCTCTTTCTCCTTAGGCCTTTTTATAAGAGGGTCCCAGGACTCTCAACAAAATACCAGCAGGAAAGAGAATATATGGGCATCCTTTTGATCAATAGAGTACTGGTACGGCATTGATTTTAGAAACCCACAGATAATTGTTTTGGAAAAGTGAAATAGCCCCAAAAACCATGCTTGGACTCCACTCCAGGTCGTTCTCCTTCAGCTTTTTTATAAGAGGGTCCAGCACCCTCAACAGAAACAACTGCAGGAATACACCACCAACATATGCCATCCTTTTGCACAAGCGAGTACAGGTAATGGCACCATTTAGAAACCCAGAGATAATTGAGAGGAACCAGGAACATTTTTCTAAAAATTTGATGGGGCACCCATTACAGGTCATTCTCCTTCAGCCTTTTTATACCATGGGCCTATGACGTAACAGGCACAACACGATGAAAACACCACATATGCCACCATTTGCACAATAGAGTACAGGTATGGCATAGATGGAACACGGAGATAATTTAGAGCAACCAAGAGACGGATAAAGATGGTCTTGGTCGGAGTCCTCCTCCTTCAAATTTGTGGCATTTTGCGTTCAATTTAATGGTCCACCCAGATATGATTGGTTTGCTAAGTTGTACAATTCGTAACAGTTTAATCACTAGTGTTACGTGCCTTATTTTTTGTATTTGAGTTTTGTACACACAGAAGACTGCAGCAAGAGGCCAAAAAAATTAGGAATGTACAAATGACTGAAAAAATTGGGTATTGTTGTAGCAACTGCTGTAGCAGCGGCAAGAAAAATTGATGTTGTGAAAAACATTTATAAAAGTGCCCTAAAAGCTTGTGGCTCTGAACACTAGTTTTGGCGGATAAGTCAAGCAAGTCCTCCGGCTTTATAACAAAAAAAAAAAGGCCAGCCTGTGTAACCAGTTGTAGCCCAAGCCAGCTCATCTCATCATCAGGCCTTTTTTTATTCAAAATGTATCGCCCAATGTCAAGTCCCTTCGGGATCCAGCCCTCATTCATTTTTATAAAAGTGAGAGTAGTCAAGGCTTTTTTTGAACTAGGCAACTTCTCTTCTCAGTGACAAAACCTCCTGCTGCACTGAACGTCCTTTCGGACAGGACACTTGAAGCGGGGCAGGGCCAGAAGTTCCATTGCAAATTGGGATAGCTCAGGCCCACAAGTCTGACCTGCACACCCAGTAGTCAAGGGGTCCATCGCTCCTGAGAGTGTCGAGATCCACAGTTTAAAGCTAGGTAGTCTGCTACCTGTCGGTTGAGTCTTTCTCTAAGGCTGGATCCCCGTAAGGCTCTGATGGTGCATGGGAGTTAAAAAAGGTACGCATGTCCTCCACTCAGTACAAGACATCAGGAAGAGCGTCTGGTCCTTGCCGCGTGGTCGTGGGAGGAGGAGGAGGATTAATGTCATCTCTTCCCCTGTTACATTCCCATGGTGCTGTGACATACCCTTATATGCTGTGTAAAGCATAGTTTTTAATTTATTATGAAAATGCTCCATCTTTCCGACTTGCGGGAATTTGGTAACATTTCAGGCACTTTATGCTTATAACCGGGGGTCGAGGAGTGTGGACACCCAGTACAGGTCGTTCTCCTTCAGCTTTTTTTATACGAGGGTCCCTCAACAGGCTACGACAGCATGAAAGAACCCATTTGAACAAGGTTGGATGCCGAGCTAATCATGTCCCGTTCCTCCTCCTCACTGATCTCACTGATGGTATCTTCTTCCCCCCAGCCACGTACAACACCACGGGTACCAGAGAGGTGACAACAACGAGCACCCTGGGATGCCTGTTGTGCTCGGTCTTCCTCCTCCTCCTCAAAGCCACATTCCTCCTCTGACTTCTCTTCCTCACAATCCTCATTCCTGCGTTGCCGCAGGTCCAGCAAGCGAATGCTGATTCGGCTGTTTGTGGGGGTGATGGACACCACAACTCTCCCGCTTCCTCTTCCACGCTCATCTACTGCCTGATCCAGGCCACTCTTCGCAGGGGCATGCTCCAGGAAGAAAACAAATGGTATGATGTCGCTGATGGTGCCTTCGGTGCGACTGACAAGGTTTGTCACCTCCTCAAAAGGACGCATGAGCCTACAGGCATTGCGCATGAGCGTCCAGTAATTTGGAAAAAATATCCCCAGCTCCCCAGAGGCTGGCCTAGCACCCGGTCCATACAAATACTCATTAACAGCTTTTTCTTGTTGGAGTAGGCGGTCAAACATTAGGAGTGTTGAATTCCACCGTGTCGGGCTGTCACAAATCAAGTGCCTCACTGGCAGGTTTGTTTTGACGCTGGATATCGGACAAGGTGCGCCATGGGCCATGTAGGAACGCTGAAATGGCCACACACCTTCCTGCTCTGCTTCAGGACGTCCTGTAAGCCTGGGTAACTTAATGGACAAATCGTTGTACAATTAGATTACACACATGTGCCATTGCACGGCACATGTGTCAACTTGCCCAATTTCAATGCCGCCACCAAATTACTTCCATTGTCAGAAACAACCTTGCCAATCTCCAGTTGGTGCGGAGTCAGCCACTGATCCACCTGTGCATTCAGGGCGGTCAGGAGTGCTGGTGCGTTGTGACTCTCCGCTTTCAGGCAAGTCAACCCCAAGATGGCGTGACACTTGCCGTACCCCGGGATGTAGCATAGTACCTGGGGAGCTGGGGGGGTGCCATAGATGTGGAGCAAGATGCAGAAGTTGAAGAGGACTCAGCTGAGGAAGAGGTTATGGAAGAGGATGGAGTAGGAGGAGTAGAGGAGGTAGCAGCAGGCCTTCCTGCAAGTCTTGGCGGTGTCACCAACTCTTCTGCAGAGCCACGCATTCAATGCTTGTCAGAAGTCAGCAGGTTTACCCCAATGTGCAGTGTAGGTGATATACCTGCCCTGACCATGCTTTGCAGACCAGCTATCCGTGGTCATATGGACCCTTGTCCCAACGCTGTGTGCAGACATGCCATAACTTCCTTTCTCACAACAGAGTACAGGTTTGGGGATTGCCTTTTGTGAAAAGAAATTTCTGCCAGGTACCTTCCACTGCGGTGTCCCAATAGATACAATTTTTTTGAAAGCATCAGACTCCACCAGCTTGTATGGTAAAAAGCTGGAGGGCTAAGAATTCAGAAAAGCCAGCTGTCAGGACGCCGCGCAAGGGGGTGACTTTGAGAATTGGCTTCTTACGCTCAAACATGTCCTTGACAGACACCTGACTGTGGGCAGATGACCAGGAACTGCTACGTAAGAGAGACTGAGTGGAGGATGGTTGCGAGGGGGCAAGGAGGACAGCACTGGTTGACGTGGCTGAAGATGCTGGAGCAGGAGGAGGAGGGCGGCTTTCACTTTGTGTGCTGCTTCTACTCATGTGTTCTTCCCATCGGCCTTTGTGATGGGAGACCATGTGCCTCGCAAAGCAGTTGTACCTAGGTGGCTGTTGGACTTCCCACGACTCAGTTTCTTTTGGCACAGGTTGCAAATGGCATCGCTGTTGTCAGAGGCAGACACACAAAAAAATGCCACACTGCTGAGCTCTGCGATGACGGCATTCTGGTGGTGGCAACAGCATGCGTTTGATGGGCGTCGGCGTGCTGTTCTGGCTGACCCCTGGTGACGATGCATGCTGTCTGACTGTGCCACTAGCTCTTTGAGACGACCTCCCCATGCCTTCCAAATCGTTTCCTCCCTCTCTCTGTCTCCCCATCTGAACTTTCCCCCTCTTCTTCTTCTCTTCTAGCAGGCACCCACATGACATCCACCGACACATCATCATCAACCGCTTCACTTGTATCTGAAACATCAAGAAAGGAAGCAGCAGCGGGTACAACACATCATCATCATCACACCGTACCTCCATGTCGGTAATGCTGCCTGACTGAGACTGATCACTATTATCTACATCCTCTGTCAATGATGGTTGCGCATCACTCATTTCTTCCAAATGATGTGTCAATAACTCCTGTGACAGATCAAGTGAAAGCGGCTGTGGTGCTAGTGTTGGGTGGTGGCGACAGGCGGGGGAGTGGCACTGGTCCACTTGAGACCTGCCCAAAGCACAGCTGGACTTAGATGGTGCGTGAAGGTTAGGAGGACTAGCAGCGGAAGCTGAAGAAGATTGGTTGTACTGTGTTAGCCATCTCAACTAGGTCCTCCTCAGAAGTTTTCGCGGTCCCCCCTGGCACCCGGTGTCTGAACAATATGCATATTTGTAGGGTCTAAAGGAATCACAGTACCACGACCAAGACCACGGAACCTGCGTGGTGGCCTGTCTCTGCCTGTCATTTTTTTTTAAAATGGACACTAACAATACTATTACACCAATTGAGTGGTGGCACTGTGAAAGTGGGCACAGTATACGCTGTGAGACTGACAACAACAAAAAAGACAGATGTTTTAAAAAATCACAAATTGTTAATTTTTTAAAATATTACAAGTACTGTGACAACAAATATGATTGTTTGGCACTAGTTGGCAAATGGGCCTGTCTGGCACACACGCTGGGAGAAAGGAAACTGCAATTCAATGGCACTAGGAGACTGAAGAATCACAGTCAAAACAGTTATGATTAACAAAAATTCCAATCCTGTTACAATAAATATGATTGATGGCACTAATTGTCTAGTTGGGACTGGTCACACAGGCAGGCAGGAGGAAAATGCAATCAAGGAGGGCACTAGTAGACTGCAGATTGACAGTCAAAACAGTGATGATTGACAAATTTTGCAATACTGTTAAAATAAATATGATTGCTGGCACTAATTGGATAGTTGGGCTGGCACACAGGCTGGCAGGCAGTAGAAAAGTGCAATTCAATGGCACGAGCAAACTGAGGATTAAGATCAACAATCAAATTTTTTTTTAATTTTAATTAGTAACTATACTGTGACAACAATTATGATTTGTGTAAATAGTTTGCTAGACTGGCTGCACAAAGGCTGGCAGGCAGGAGGTAAATGCAATTCAAGGACACTAGGAGACTGATTACTGACAGTCAAAACAGTGATGATTGACAATTTTTGCAATACTGTTAAAAGAATATGATTGCTGGCAATAATTGGCTAGGTGGGGGCCTAGCACAGCAGGCTGCAAGGCAGGAGGAAAGTGCAATTCAATGGCACCAGCAAACTGAGGATTCACAACAACTATTACCAAAAATTTTAATTTTTAATTATTAAGAATACTGTGACAACAAATATGATTGGTGTAAATATTTTTCAAGTAGGCCTGGCACACAGGCTTGGAAGGCAGTAGAAAAGTGCTAATTCTAGGGCACGAGCAAACTGAGGATTAAGATCAACAAATCAAGAATTTTTTAATTTTAATTAGTAACTGTACTGTGACAACAATTATGATTGATGTAAATAGTTGGCTAAGATGGCCTGGCACAAAAGGCTGGTAGGCAGGAGGTAGATGGCAATTCAAGGACACTAGGAGACTGATTACTGACAGTCAAAACAGTGATGATTGACAATTTTTGCAATACTGTTAAAAGAAATATGATTGCTGGCAATAATTGGCTAGGTGGGCCTAGCACACAGCAGGCTGCAAGGCAGGAGGAAAGTGCAATTCAATGGCACCAGCACACTGAGGATTCACAACAACTATTACCAAAATTTGAATTTTAATTATTAAGAATACTGTGACAACAAATATGATTGGTGTAAATATTTTTCAAGTAGGCCTGGCACACAGGCTTGGAAGGCAGTAGAAAAGTGCAATTCTAGGGCAAGAGAAAACTGAGGATTAAGATCAACAATCGAATTTTTTTTTAATTTTAATTAGTAACTGTACTGTGACAACAATTATGATTGGTGTAAATAGTTGGCAAGATGGCCTGGTACAAAAGGCTGGCAGGCAGGAGGTAGATGCAATTCAAGGACACAGGAGACTGATTACTGACAGTCAAAACAGTGATGATTGACAATTTTTGCAATACTGTTAAAAGAAATATGATTGCTGGCAATAATTGGCTAGGTGGGCCTAGCACACAGCAGGCTGCAAGGCAGGAGGAAAGTGCAATTCAATGGCACCAGCAAACTGAGGATTCACAACAACTATTAACAAAAATTTTAATTTTTAATTATTAAGAATACTGTGACAACAATTATGATTGGTGTAAATAGTTGGCTAGACGGCCTGGCACAAAAGGCTGGCAGGCAGGAGGTAAATGCAATTCAAGGACACTAGGAGACTGAATACTGACAGTCAAAACAGTGATGATTGACAATTTTTGCAATACTGTTAAAAGAAATATGATTGCTGGCAATAATTGGCTAGGTGGGCCTGGCACACAGGCTGCAAGGCAGGAGGAAAGTGCAATTCAATGGCACCAGCAAACTGAGGATTCACAACAACTATTACCAAAAATTTTAATTTTTAATTATTAAGAATACTGTGCCAACAAATATGATTGGTGTAAATATTTTTCAAGTAGGCCTGGCACACAGGCTTGGAAGGCAGTAGAAAAGTGCAATTCTAGGGCACAAGCAAACTGAGGATTAAGATCATGAACAATCAAGAATTTTTTAATTTTAATTAGTAACTATACTGTGACTAAAAATTATGATTGATGTAAATAGTTGGCAAGATGGCCTGGCACAAAAGGCTGGCAGGCAGGAGGTAGATGCAATTCAAGGACACTAGGAGACTGATTACTGACAGTCAAAACAGTGATGATTGACAATTTTTGCAATACTGTTAAAAGAAATATGATTGCTGGCATTAATTGGCTAGGTGGGCCTAGCACACAGCAGGCTGCAACGCAGGAGGAAAGTGCAATTCAATGGCACCAGCAAACTGAGGATTCACAACAACTATTACCAAAAAATTTAATTATTAAGAATACTGTGACAACAAATATGATTGGTGTAAATATTTTTCAAGTAGGCCTGGCACACAGGCTTGGAAGGCAGTAGAAAAGTATAATTCTAGGGCACGAGCAAACTGAGGATTAAGATCAACAATCAAGAATTTTTTAATTTTAATTAGTAACTGTACTGTGACAACAATTATGATTGGTGTAAATAGTTGGCAAGATGGCCTGGCACAAAAGGCTGGCAGGCAGAGGTAAATGCAATTCAAGGACACTAGGAGACTGATTACTGACAGTCAAAAATGTAAATGTAATTAGATTACACTAGCAAAAAAATGTAATTAGATACACGTAGCAAAATATTTTTTTTTTTTTTTTTAAATTTAAAATAATGTTATAAATGGATATTAACACTGGTGGCTGCTGGCTGGCACAGAGCAATGAACCAGAGTATATGCTGTGTGACACTGGCCTGATAGAAAATGAAAAAAAATTACACTAGCAAAATAATTAAATTTTTTGGTTAGTTAAATTTAAACTAATGTTGTTAGGGAGATATCAGTGGTGGCAGTAATCACAGCATATGCTGTGAGCCTTAAACACACAGCCTGAAAGCCAGGCAAATGCTAATAAAAAAAAAACGAAAAAAAAAAAAAAAAAAAAAAAAGGCACAAAATATAGCCCTAAAAAGGGCTTTTTGGGGTGTTGTGCTTGCAGCAGAGATGAGTGGAGTCCTTCTGGACAGTAGTGGACACTAAATACACTAGCCTAGCTATGTTTTTCCTATTAATGTAAGGAGCAAAAACACAACACGTCCTCTCATTAAGAAAGCAAGGTTGTTATGAGTCTAAAATGGCCGATTACGAGTAGCTGGGAGGGTCTGTGAGGGAGTGTCTGATGTTGATTGGCTCTAATGTGTCAGGCGGCTGTGACATAAAGGGTCAAAGTTTCCTCAATGATGACACATAAGAGCACATCGCCATGTGTTCGCCCACAAACGCGAACGCGAACAAGCTATGTTCGCTGTAAACCGTTCGCGGGCGAACAGTTCGGGACATCACTAATCCTGATTAGCTTCTTAAAGTGTTGGTAAATTGCAATGTTAAACGGTAGACTCGGAATCTACGCAAAAATTTAACTCCACCTTCATTCATAAATTTTTAATCACAGATGTGCTCCAACATTATTTTATTTCTATAATCATTTCAGTCCATAACCTCCATCAGCTTTTTTATGAGAAAACGTTTCACCTCTTATCCAATTGCCGTGTTAGCCATATGGCACATACGTCATGGCACACCTCTGAAGGGGCAGAGGTGAAACATTACCACATAAAAAAGAGTTTTTTTTTTTTTAACTGCCTAGACATTTTCACCCCTCTGCTGAGCAGCTGTTTTGGCATTTCCAGATGCTGCACACATTTAGCCCTTTCTTGTGAGCCATTTTCAGTGAGAAATAAACACCATTATAGACTCAGCAGATTCAAACTAAATAATACATTGTACTAAAATTTTGTATGACAAATTCAATAGTTTTATTAGTTAATTTGATAACCAATCAATGTTGGTTTAAATAAATAACCAAACTGGTTACACTGGAACACCAAACTGGTCCTAGACCATGGTGAGGTAGAAGACTGTGAGGAAATCCTTTGACTGCTGGCAAAAAGAGGCTAAAGACAGATGACTCTAGAAATGGGATTAAAAAAGAAACTTGTCAGGTATTGTTATTTTTTTAAATTAAAGCCCTGTATGTGATGGGGGATCTAATAAAGGCATGGTAATTAGAAGATGAGGTTCACCACCAGCACCATTGTGTACTCCTGATATTTTATGTTGTGGTTAAGTTAGAGTCAAAATTGTATAGACTATAACCACTAGTGACCCTCAATACATAGTTTAAGGAACTAACACTACAGACTATTTTTAGATATCTGACCTTAGATAATTCATTTTACTTTGCTGAATTAACTCTAAACTCTAGAGCAGAAAACAGTGTTATGGAATGATTGAGAACTCTACATATAGAACATTTTCATCATGTTTAAAGCCCACCTTATGGTGAAGGACATTACTTAATGAGGTCTAAAGCTATTTTCTTATTTCTTCAATATTTGACAAACTAACATAGTGGCTGCTCACAATTAATTATTTGACAATTCTCTGCATGCTAATTGCTATAAGGTATAAAACATTTTACATTGTTTTCTTTTACTGGAACCAGTCTCGCACGAGATGTATTGCATGCAGGAATCAGGAATTGGCTTAAGTCGTCACTTGAGAGTGAGTAGCAAATTTTGGAGCTTATGGAGTACAAAGAAGTGTAGACAGGAGATAAGCCAGGGTCAGGAACCACTGTAGTCAATTATACCCAGGAGCCAGAACAAAAGTTACGCGTGTTGGGTTAGCACAGGATAAGTGCACTCCTGAAGTTAGCGTGCATCAGGTTTCGATCACGCTTAAACAATTTACTTTCAACGTATAATACATGCTGAAAACTATGGCTAGGCAAGCTCAAGAGCAGCGGGTGATTGGTAGCTACATGCATATGCCTCTTGTCATTGGCTCACAATACCCTCTTTGCATGAGTCTAACAAATAGTTTGAATTAATAAAATGCTCTAAAACATTCTGCACTTGTATTACCCTTTAAATAATAACTAATATTTTACTGTCCAGGTACTTTGCATTTGCTCTTGGTGTAGAGCAGACAAGTACTTAGTGAAGTCAGTGACATGTTACTGGGACTTTCCATAAATGTGTAGAAGGCTTTAGAAGGCTTGTAATGACAGAGCAAGTTCACTGTTCATAAATCAGCTGCTTTATAGGGTATTGCTAACAGTGTTAAGAGCTGAACTGAAGGGGAGCTGCAAAGACAAAAGCATTATAGCCAGTAACTTAAAGTACACATTAAATATACAAGTATTCTTTTATGTATTTTACATCTGTGTTCTTTGTTCTTTTAAATACAAGAAAACGTACATTTGCTCACCACACTGCAATAGCTGTATAGGAAAAACCTTTCTGGTGTGCACTAGCTGTAAAAGCCCAATGTCTGACAGAGCTTACCTCTGTTTCTTCCTTTGCATTATCTCTCCTCAACAAAATCCAACCCCCATCTATCCAAGGAAGTAGATAAAGGAAGGAGAATGAGTGCCTATACTGTATAGGATCAGATTACAAGTGGAGCCCAAAATGCAAGGGAAGCATTAAAGTGACATTAAACACTTTGCGATAGTAAAATAAAATGATAAATCGTATATATAAAAAATACCTCTACAATATAATTTCATTATTTATTTTGCATCCCTTCCTTGTAATTCCATTCTGAAATTGTGGATCTTTTTAGTTCCTGTTAGAAATGGAAGTACAGAACAGTGTTATATTCCTCACAGCCATTGGCTGCACACTCTAGTGACCTATTTATAACTGTCTCTAATTGGCCACAGCAGAGAAGGTAACCTATGTCACTACATGGCAGCTTCCATTGTTTAATAGACGCTAAAACTTTACACTTTGTCAATATTTAAACAGCTAATGAAACTTTAAAAAAAACATCAACATGCTATTCTCAGACTAATCTTTTCTTTGAATGCATCATTCTATGTAGCATTTATTTAGTGTTTAATGTCAATTTAATATGACTGGAGTTCATATCGCTTACAAATGAAGAGAAGAAAAGACAGCACTCCTTGAAATCATATTAAAAGACAGTCTTTAATGGAATAAGTTAAAACAAACACTCATAAAACACAGCATGGACAGGGTGAGGAGTCCTTACTCTTTTCGTGCCGTGCGGCACTTAATCATAGGATATCTCCACATACCCTGACTCTGCCTTAAAGGGACAGTCTAGTCCAAAACAAACTTTCATTATTCAGATAGAGAATGTAATTTTAAACAATTTTCCAATTTACTTCTTTCACCAATTTTGCTTTGTTCTCTTGGTATTCTTAATTGAAAGCTAAATCTAGGAGGTTCATATGCTAATTTCTAAGCCCTTGAAGGCCGCCTCTTAGCTCAGGGCATTTTGACAGTTTTTCACCACTAGAGGGTGTTAGTTCATGTGTTTCATATAGATAACACTGTGCTCATGCACGTGGAGTAACCTAGGAGCCCGCACTGATTGGCTAAAATGCAAGTCTGTCATAAGAACTGAAATAAGGGGCAGTTTGCAGAGGTTTAGATACAAGGTAATCACAAAGGTAAAACATGTATTATTATAACTGTGTTGGTTATGCAAAACTAGGGAATGGGTAATAAAGGGATTATCTATATTTTAAAACAATAAATATTCTGGTGTAGACTGTCCCTTTAAATGGTGAATGTATCTAATCACCAATAGGTATCATTTAAATGGGCGCCATACTAGCAGGCGAGCAATAAAACATTGAATATAGATACAATATCAATACAGCGCTAATATTACCATACCAAGATCTTAGAAAAATATATATGTATTGACAAGTAACAAGTGATTTAGCCTCAAAAAAATAAACATTGTACACACTGTGATACGTTAAGAGCTGAGTATAACAAATACAATTTAGTTCCTCACATATTAGGGCTCTTGATTTGATTTTTATACTAAAGAAAGAGACAACATCCTTACTAACAACGATTGTCTCTTTCTTTAGTATTGTATTTATACTGTATACCCAGCTCTTAATGTATTGTATCTATTTTTAATGTTTTATTGCTCACCTGCTAGTATGGCGTCTGTTTCCATCGTACCTATTGGTGATTGGATATGTTCACCATTTAAGGCAGAATCAGGGCATGTGGGGATATCCTATGATTAAGTGCCACACTGCACAATAGGCGTAAGGAACCCCCCCCCCCCCGTCCATGCTTTGTCTTATGAGTGTTTGTTTTAACTTATTCCATTAAAGACTGTCTTTTAATACAAGGATTCAAGGAGTGCTGCCTTTTCTTATCTTCATTTGGACTTGGCTGGCTCGGCCTCTACTCTCTCATTGGTGCGCACCATGCTCCAGTGTTCACGTCGCACGTAGGCGTCATTCTGCTTCAGTGTAACCTCTGCTGAGATTGGACTATGACTGCTGTTGTTTCCGTATGGACTAGGAGCGACGCTACCTTCTACTTACCTTCAATATCGCTTGCACTATTGTGCTGGTGTCAGAAGTCCACGGTTAAACCTGTTAAAAAATAACTATTTGTGCATGGTAGTATAATGTGCACTACAATATTAAGGTAGGGTAGATTAGTGCAGGTGTGGACTATTCCTCATATAATACATTTCTATGAGGGCCTGCACTTAAATTTATATTAGAAAATGCTTGAGCACTAAGCTGATGGAGTCCAAATTTCTGCTCAAGAAGTGGAGTTTTTCATTTAGTTATGCAATATACACTTTAATGTATATTTTACATGTGAGACTTAAAGGGACAGTAAACACTTTGAAGTTTTAATATACAATGTTAAGTTGTGTATAGAAAACAGTTTCAATATACTTTTATTGTTTATTTTGCACACTTTTTGTGTAATTTAGCTCTGAAAACTGTCGCTTTTCTATGTCTCAGAAGAAAATAAAAAAAAACTGCTGAGCTCTCAAGCCTAACCTTACTACATATGTATCCCTAATTGACTTTAAGTGGCCCATTTATCAAGCTCCGTATGGAGCTTGAAGGGCCCTGTTTCTGGCGAGCCTTCAGACTCGCCAGAAACACCAGTTTCCATAACCTGTCAGACTCGCCAGAAACGCTGCTCCATAACCTGTCCGCCTGCTCTGAGGAGGCGGACAGACATTGCGGGAAATCAACCCGATCGAATACGATCGGGTTGATTGATACCCCCTGCTAGCGGTTCACAAGAGCTGCTGGTGCAATGCTGAATGCGGAGAGCGTATTGCTCTCTGCAGCATTCAGTGATGTCTGTCGGACATGATCCGCTGATCGGATCATGTCCGACAGACATTTGTTAAATAGGCCCCTAACTGTTTCAAAACAATGCAATCTATAATAACAATATGACATTGAATAGCCTTGTTAATAGCAGACTCAAGCCTAGATTGGCTGCTCCAAATGAGACAATTGGTGAATGGAGATTGGCTATTGTAAAATAATTACAGCAAATAAGATGTTCATTTGTTTTAAAATGGCTGATCTCTTATTATAAAGCAAGACAACAGAAATGTCTTGTAATTACAAGGTGTTTACTTTCTTTTTAACATGCATACATATACAATCACATATGTAAATACACGTGCACACCTTTGACCCCTCCCCCCACTACCACTCTTTGTCATATATCTTTTTAAGCCTTCCCCAAAATATTTTTGGTTGTTGTTATAAACCCTATCACCTAGATTACGAGTTTGGCGTTATGAGTCAAATAGCAACAATATGGCCCATAACGCTTCATTTTCCCTAACGCTGCTATTACAAGTTTCCGTAGCGCCACAAATATCCCCTTCTACACTCAAATCCATAACGCTCACCCAGACCCAGTAGTTATTGATATCCCGATACCAAAAACATTCATGAATCATTTCCAAAATATCATACAAAGTACACACACTCATACAAACACTATACAATTTTTATTTTTTAATTAATTTTTTTAATTTAGAAAATATAACAGATCAAAGTTACGAGATCTTGGGTGTTTGAAAAACACATTTTACATTGACTTACATAGACATACCTGAACATACACTCATCTAGCTACATCTACGTACAAATAGCATCACATACATACAGAATTAGATAAATACAAACAATATACAGCACATTACGTACACAAAACATTTTTAAAATATGAAATTAACACGATTTAGCTACTTTTTCACAGAAGGACATGCTGTCACTCACTTTACTCTCAACACAAGTGTTGGAAGTTTTTTTCATTGCAATTTCTATGGGGAATACGTGCTTGTGCAAGCGACCAGCCTCTTTCCGTAACGCACAAGATATTTTTCTCCTTTAAAACTCATAATAGCAGCGTTAGAATTGTGGTGCTAATTCATTAATTCTTGTGTTGGTCCCGCTATGACAAATAGATCAAGAAATAGACTATTTGACACTGGAGTTATGGCTTTTACTTGTGTGAACATCACTACAACATCAAATTCTTTTACAAAATTACATTACATCAACTATAAATCACGATCCACGATCCATTCTATCACCAACAATAAGAAATCGGTTTCATGAATTAAATCATATTTAAATGGACAGAAAAAATATTTTTAAAATTTAATTATTCACAAACAGTAAAGTTGGCAATTTTAAACACTTGTCTCATTTACGTCTATTATAGCATTTCAGTTATTGAAGTCATATGCTTGGATGAACAGGATATCTAAATAGGCTCACCAGATGATGATTGATGGCTGCACATATATGCCTTTTGTCATTGCCTCATACATGTGCATTGCTATTCATTCAACAAACCATATACAAACAATGAACACATTTACATCATACAAGTACATTGGAAGGTTGGTTAACATTGGATTCTCTCTCTCAATCAGGAAAGAGAAATTATGGCTTTAGTGTCCCTTTAACATCACAATTTAAAAATTAGATACCATTAGGAATTACTTACAATAATAACATATCATTAGAAAATTATTAGAGTTGTCGCTTTTTTGGAATGAACAACAATGCTATACTGCTTCATATTAATGAACTTATGTGGGAGAGAATCACAATACATACATAAATGTACATAACACACATCACACAACAGCAAAGCACACATTTATCTTTTTAATCATTACACAATAAGAATGCTACAAACTACAAGAGAACGAAGATTTGGAAACTAGACAGGCATGTTGCTAATGTGATGACATCATTCTAAGATTCAACCATACAGATTACAGCATTAGGACTGTACCGCCCCTTTCATTAGTTTCTCACTCAATATTACAATATTACATATACGTAGATGAGAGGGTTGGAAGATCTTCATTATTATTGCGATTTCAATGGGACACGTAAAATATTGAAATCTCGACAATCACTTATAAATATAATATTATAGATATCAGCCGTTACATTATCGTTTTGCAACAATATTGCAGCAACATTGATCGATCAGATTCTATGCCAGGTCTATGCACACGTTATACACAAGTATGCACTTTCAATCATGTTAGCGTGGACGTGTGGTTTTTACTATAAGATCGCAAGTATTTGTTATGCATATGAACAAACATCACAAAGATGCACTGTGTATGTTATATTTTACACTTTAACACTTTCCCATTACAATTTATTGGGGGAAAACAAAATTTCACCAAACACCTAAAAAACGCCCACTTTGAAAGCATTCGCGCCGCTCACATACAATCAAGTGGATACAATCAGCAATCATTACAAACACGCTACCATTGGACATTTTGCACTATAAATCCCCCAAACAACATGGCCAAAGCATCCTTGGTGATCGACATTGTATCAAATCACATTGTATCAAATCGCTTTTGTGTTTTTGCATACCTTGTTACTCCTTGTGCGTTTGCTCTGCTGTTTGGCTTTGTGCTGCTTGGCTTGGCAAATATGGATGATCCGCAGTTAGCTTGTGTAGGTGCTGTTGGACAAGTTTGATAAGAGGTCCTCGTGTTCACAGGGTGAGGCCCACCTTGGAGAACATGAGTGACTTCGAGGCTTTTGACAAGTATAGGCTCAATCTAGAGAAACTCATGGGCCTTTGCGAAGTACTTAAACCTCATCTGGAGCCACGTAAATGTATGCGGACTGCAATCCCTGGCACAACCAAGATGCTATGCTGCATACATGTCCTGGCCTCCGGAAATTTCAGTCCTCAGAGGGGTACATGCATGGGTTGTCTCAGGTTACCTTCTCTATGGTTTTTGACAGGTTACTGGACGCCATATCCTGGCCTCCGGAAATTTCAGTCCTCAGAGGGGTACATGCATGGGTTGTCTCAGGGTACCTTCTCTGTGGTTTTTGACAAGTTACTGGACGCCATGGTACGAGTTTGTAAGCTTTACATAGGATTCCCTCAAAATGAGGATGATTGGAGGAGACACAAGAGGGAATGTTTTGGGAGCAATAGATTGCACCCACATTGCGCTGCATGCTCCAGCAGATTATCGACCCTTCCAAAATCGCAACCATTTCCATAGTCTCAACGTGCAGTTCATTTGTGAATCACGGATGCGGATTATGCAGGTGTGCGTGAATTTCGGGAGGGGGGGGCTTTTCATATTTTATTTTCAAAATATTTATCATTAGGGAGATGACTTCATCTACAGACTGAAAGTGAAGAATACCAATGTGATCATGTCTGTGGCATTGTCTTTCAACTGTGCTGACTTCGAAAAACATACAAAGACACCTTCACATTGTAAGTATATCCATTGTATGGAACAAGACTGGGGATTCAGGATACATCCTATGGGAAACAATTATGTTTCCTCATTTCTTTTAGATGGTTTTTTGCAATCCTCTATTTGGAAAGTTATGCATATGACACATAATGAAGATAAACTGATCTTTAGAATAGAATCGACTTTTAAAGACCATACATCACTCTGTGGCCCTCTCTGCATCGGCAATCGATGGGGCAGTTCGTTGGTGGGTGGGACCTGCAGCTGGGAGGTGGGTGGGCGGCCCCTCATTACACAGATACCGGCAATCGGTCCTCATTATGTCTTTCAAGTCCTGCGGTTGTGACTGGGGGTGCGCGCCGCATTTACCGGCTGCTAGTATAAAAGTAATGGGAAGGAGGGAGAAGGTGGGGTAAAATGTGCTTGGGAAGAGATCTAGGAGGGGGAGGGTGGGTAGGGTATTGAGGGGGGCAGCTTCACTACAAAAAATATAATTTTTAAAATTTAAAAATAAAAAAACTATTTTTTTGGGCAAATTGGGTACTGGCAGACAGATGTCAGTACCCAACATGGTGGGAAATAGGTAGAGGGGGGTTAGAGAGCTGTATGGGGGGGGAGGTCAAGGAGGTTGGGGGCATCCTACTCATCAGCATATGTAAATATGCTAAAAAAATTAAAAAAAAATTAAAGATACCTTTTATTTTAGTACTGGCAGACTTTCTGCCAGTACTTAAGGTGGCGAGGACAGTTGTGTGGTGGGGGAGGGAAGAGATCTGTTTGGGAAGGTTCAGGGGGTGTGATGTGTCATGTGGGAGGCTGATCTCTACACTAAAGCTAAAATTAACCCTGCAAACTCCCTACAAGCTACCTAATTAACCCCTTCACTGCTAGACATAATACACGTGTGATGCGCAGCGGCCTTTAGCGGCCTTCTAATTACCAAAAAGCAACGCCAAAGCCATATATGTCTGCTATTTCTGAACAAAGGGGATCTCAGAGAAGCATTTACAACCATTTGTGCCATAATTGCACAAGCTGTTTGTAAATAATTTCAGTGAGAAAAGTAAAGTTTGTGAAAAAAAATGTGAAAAAGTGAACGATTTTTTTATTTGATCACATTTGGCAGTGAAATGGTGGCATGAAATATACCAAAATGGGCCTAGATCAATACTTTGGGATGTCAAGGGATATTCATGGATTCCGGAAAGATATCAGTGTTCCAATGTAACTAGCGCTAATTTTGAAAAAAAGTGCTTTGGAAATAGCAAAGTGCTACTTGTATTTATTGCCCTATAACTTGCAAAAAAAGCAAAGAACATGTAAACATTGGGTATTTCTAAACTCAGGACAAATTTTTGTTTTTGGTGGTTGTAGATGTGTAACATATTTTGGGGGTCAAAATTAGAAAAAGTGTGTTTTTTTTCCATTTTTTCCTCATATTTTATCATTTTTTTTAGTAATTTATAAGATATGATGAAAATAATGGTATATTTAGAAAGTCCATTTAATGGCGAGAAAAACGGTATATAATATGTGTGGGTACAGTAAATGAGTAAGAGGAAAATTACAGCTAAACACAAATACTTCAGAAATGTAAAAATAGCCTTGGTTCCAAAAAGTCAGAAAAAGGAAATGTGCTCTGGTCACTAAGGGGTTAAACATGTCCTATTTTTGAAGACATTTATTTAATATACATTCCCCCTACTTTGTGCTAGAGAGGACTCAGATTGTGATCAATCAGACAGATACATGGAAACATTTCATAGTTGACATTTAGGTATATTAGTTTTTGAAGGGACAGGAAATATTACATTCTATTATGGCTATTAGGCATTATTTTGTATAAATTTAATGTTAATATGTAAGTCAACTCTTGATTATACAATTTAGTGTGATGAATGTTAAATTATGTGTAGATATATATAGATCTCGATCTCCATTCTGAACCTGGCTTTAATATCAAAACATTAAAGCATAGACAGAACATCAATTTAAAATTATTAGATTTACAGAATATTTGTTTAGTCATGTGTTCATTAAATAACATAATTGATTTCATATTCTAATCTCTTCTTTTTATTTTTTTCTTACAGATTTTCATTTTTGATGTATTCCAAAACAAATATAGATTTATTGTTAGATTTTTTTAATTTTTTTTTCCTAATAAATATCTTTACATACTATATTTTTTTTATTTATTTATTTCAATTATATTTATATATATATATATATATATATATATATATATATATATATATATATATATATATTCATATTCTCTATCTAAGTAAGATAATAAGAAATACATCCTTCTAATATTAGAACATGTAAACAAAATATTAGCCCCATGACTGTTTGTTAAAGTATCTATTTTACAAGCACATATTCAATTTAATACAGTTGAAATTTTAAGAAAAAAATCAAATATCAACACAGCTCAAGCAGATAATGAGTGTTAAAATCTTGTATCTTAGAAAAGTGAAGGTGGAGTTAGATACAGCCATCTAATTTTTGGTTGTGTGATTTAGAGATGTACAAATCCTAAAATGTTAATGACGAGGCTATGCAGTATAAAGTCTACATAACAACTTTGGTCATGTCACTTTTAAGAAATGTGTAGGGTGAACTTGTTAGATTACATTGACAGTGTAATTTAATATATATATATTTCCATTCTAAAATCTATAATTTTTTTATTAAAATTTTCTTTAACATATTCTTAAAATAAATATAGCTTAGTTATTATGGTATCATTATTTGCAGGGTAACCTAGGTAGATTTAATGAACTTTAAAGAAAACATGATAGCTAAGTTAATTTTCACATTTAGACAGAGCTAGTTATTGTTTGCCATATTGATGACTTTTCGCTCTAGTGGAGTCATTTGAAGGGACAGTTAACTCATAGATATTTCAACATATAATTTCTCACAATTATCCTCTTTACCTGCTGGAGTGTATACAATTGTTTACAAGTATTTCAGTTTACAAGTGGGGCATACGATATAAGGTAATAAAAGATTTAAAAATGTAGGTTGATTAATTTGCAGATATAAGATGTATATGTAAACAATGGGATAAAGTTAGGAGATCAGATTATATTTACAAGCTAATAAAATGTTATTTTGTTGTGGCTTCCAAATAATAATTCATAGACAAACAGGAAAAATTTAATTTCATACATTATATACTCTGCTGCTAATAAAATAATACGGAATTGTAAACACATTAAGTGATCCAAATATTAGAGTATACTGTCCCTTTAAGAGTCTGCACTGAACCATTCCAAAGCTCCATCAAAGGAGGGAGATACGTGGACAGTTTAAATACAACGTCCTCACACAGGTCAAATGTATATTCATAAAACAGGCTTGAGTATGACATAATATGTATTAAAGTAAATATCTATTTTTGGTTTACTGTCCCTTTAAATATATCTAACCATTCACGGGGTATACACTCATCTATTTAAATATATTATCATATTTAGACATGACTGCATGTTTATTTAAAAAAAATTCCCATTGCATATTTACTTTTAGAATATTGGCTATTATGTCAACTATTTAGATAGAGTTAATAGCTTGTGATGGCTATTTCATTTGTAGTGAAAGGGAAATGCAACCATAAGTTAATCTTCCATGATTCAGACAGAGCAGATTTGAATCTAAAATAAAAATGGACTTTAATAATCACATATGGTTCATTCTCATGTTATCCTAAGTTTGCACAAACTATATGCATAGGCTTATGAGCAGCAAAGCATTACTGGGAGATATCTACTTGTTTGTGGGTGGGCAACAATGCATAGTTGCAATGGTTAGCCAGATGTCTTTAGATACTTCACACTATTGCATATCTGCTTCTTAACAATAAAGACACCTTAAAAATAAAAATTATATGTGAGCATTTCAGACAACTACATGCTCGATTTCTTTTTTTAAAATGAAGGAACAGAAACGTTGATTTTCCAAATGAAAAAAATTCCCTTTATATTTCACAAAGTAAACGTCCATTAAAAATACAAATTTCACCATTATTGAAATATAGTGTAGTAAACGTATTTTTCAACACGAGATTCGAATCTATGTAAAGTTGAATAGAATTTCATGCACTAGCACACAATCGATGTGCGTTGTTGGGATTGTAAATACATTTAATAGAGCACTGTCAATACTTCACAATGAGTCACAATAGTTATTGAATAAACAATGAATACATACAATCTTTACTTTTTGGAATCTCAAATATTTGTAAACTTTTATTAAAGAACTTGATCAATATTAAACATCCAAATGTGTAATAAACATTTACTAATGTGATGATTATATTTACTATCGTGAGTAAAAATACATTCAAATGTTAAC
The DNA here is from genome assembly GCF_027579735.1 of Bombina bombina. Lineage (NCBI taxonomy): Eukaryota > Metazoa > Chordata > Amphibia > Anura > Bombinatoridae > Bombina > Bombina bombina. The sequence continues at coordinate 330,171,162 of NC_069503.1, forward strand.
CAAAAATATTATTATTTAACGGATTCCGTATATTATATATGCGTCACATATATACGCATACCATTCTCATAAATTCTAATTTATTCTACACACCAAATGTAGTAACAGCACCCCCAGGAGGTATGTGTATGGAAGTTACAAAGATATGAATCCATGAACCATTAAGTAACGGCCAATCAGAGATCATCACTTAAACATGACTTGACTCAGTATGCAGGGCCGGATTGGGCAGCTGGGATACCAGCTGGGCTGGCCTGGCTTCGCTGCTGTGTCTAAATTTATTGCAGCTTGCTTTTTATTTATTGCTATTGCGCTGCGGCCGCGCCGGCCGGTAAGGTATCCACCAGTCCCTACCTCCCCTCCCCACTGCTACAGCAGCATCCGTGTGTAGTTATTAGTAAAATAATTGTTCTTTTATGTTTTATTTATGTTGTGTTGTGTTATAATAAACTCCTTAACCGTCCCCCTCTCCGAGTCCGACCGCTGCTGCTCCTGCCGTGCCTCACTCTGACTGACTGACAGTGACTCCGCAAGTACCAACTGAGTTGACTCAGTCTGCAGTGTATAGAGTTACTATCACACTGTGACAGACTGTCAGACTCAGTTGGTTCCACTTCCTATGGGCCGGCCGGGTCAGCAGGTGGGTGAGGGGCGGGCCCGCCAGGGCAGGCGGCTGTCACTGCTGTGATGATGTCACGATGACTCTCACCACGTGCCGGCGCCACCACTTGACATAGTGGAGGGAGCGGGAGCCTCAGCCTGGGAGCGCTGCGTCTGCGTTCTTCCCTTCGCGCCATCAGGAGTCAGGACTGTCAGCCAGCCAGGTCTGCACGTCATGGGATCACGTGCGTGGTGCGGTGGTAGACAGTGACACTGGACAGAGGGAGAGCAGAGTCTGAAGGAAGGTGAAGAGAGAGGATAAGGTACCGTACTATACTAGTAAATTGTAATTTATTGGGGGCAGCAGGCAGGCAGAAGTGTGCAGCAGCAGGCCAGGCCACGTGGCACTGAGACAGCCATCACCAGCAATAAAGCAGAACAGCCAGCACTCACTGACTGCACTGTCTGTCTGTCTGAATGTCTGAGACAGGCAATAAGGTACTACTATGCATGTATGTGCATGTTATGGTGTGCGTCTGTATGCAAGTGTATATAGTATGTCTGCATATACAGTGGGGCAAAAAAGTATTTAGTCAGCCACCAATTGTGCACGTTCTCCCACTTAAGAAGATGAGAGAGGCCTGTAATTTTCATCATAGGTATACCTCAACTATGAGAGACAAAATGTGGAAACAAATCCAGACAATCACATTGTCTGATTTGGAAATAATTTATTTGCATATTATGGTGGAAAATAAGTATTTGGTCAATATCAAAAGTTCATCTCAATACTTTGTTATATATCCTTTGTTGGCAATGAAAGAGGTCAAACATTTTCTGTAAGTCTTCACAAGGTTGTCACACACTGTTGCTGGTTTGTTGGCCCATTCCTGCATGCAGATCTCCTCTAGAGCAGTGATGTTTTGGGGCTGTCGCTGGGCAACACGGACTTTCAACTCCCTCCAAAGGTTTTCTATGGGGTTGAGATCTGGAGACTGGCTAGGCCACTCCAGGACCTTGAAATGCTTCTTACGAAGCCACTCCTTCGTTGCCCAGGCAGTGTGTTTGGAATCATTGTCATGCTAAAAGACCCAGCCACGTTTCATCATCAATGCCCGCTGCTGCTCCTGCCGTGCCTCACTCTGACTGACTGACAGTGACTCCGCAAGTACCAACTGAGTTGACTCAGTCTGCAGTGTATAGAGTTACTATCACACTGTGACAGACTGTCAGACTCAGTTGGTTCCACTTCCTATGGGCCGGCCGGGTCAGCAGGTGGGTGAGGGGCGGGCCCGCCAGGGCAGGCGGCTGTCACTGCTGTGATGATGTCACGATGACTCTCACCACGTGCCGGCGCCACCACTTGACATAGTGGAGGGAGCGGGAGCCTCAGCCTGGGAGCGCTGCGTCTGCGTTCTTCCCTTCGCGCCATCAGGAGTCAGGACTGTCAGCCAGCCAGGTCTGCACGTCATGGGATCACGTGCGTGGTGCGGTGGTAGACAGTGACACTGGACAGAGGGAGAGCAGAGTCTGAAGGAAGGTGAAGAGAGAGGATAAGGTACCGTACTATACTAGTAAATTGTAATTTATTGGGGGCAGCAGGCAGGCAGAAGTGTGCAGCAGCAGGCCAGGCCACGTGGCACTGAGACAGCCATCACCAGCAATAAAGCAGAACAGCCAGCACTCACTGACTGCACTGTCTGTCTGTCTGAATGTCTGAGACAGGCAATAAGGTACTACTATGCATGTATGTGCATGTTATGGTGTGCGTCTGTATGCAAGTGTATATAGTATGTCTGCATATACAGTGGGGCAAAAAAGTATTTAGTCAGCCACCAATTGTGCACGTTCTCCCACTTAAGAAGATGAGAGAGGCCTGTAATTTTCATCATAGGTATACCTCAACTATGAGAGACAAAATGTGGAAACAAATCCAGACAATCACATTGTCTGATTTGGAAATAATTTATTTGCATATTATGGTGGAAAATAAGTATTTGGTCAATATCAAAAGTTCATCTCAATACTTTGTTATATATCCTTTGTTGGCAATGAAAGAGGTCAAACATTTTCTGTAAGTCTTCACAAGGTTGTCACACACTGTTGCTGGTTTGTTGGCCCATTCCTGCATGCAGATCTCCTCTAGAGCAGTGATGTTTTGGGGCTGTCGCTGGGCAACACGGACTTTCAACTCCCTCCAAAGGTTTTCTATGGGGTTGAGATCTGGAGACTGGCTAGGCCACTCCAGGACCTTGAAATGCTTCTTACGAAGCCACTCCTTCGTTGCCCAGGCAGTGTGTTTGGAATCATTGTCATGCTAAAAGACCCAGCCACGTTTCATCATCAATGCCCTTGCTGATGGAAGGAGGTTTGCACTCAAAATCTCACGATACATGGCCCCATTCATTCTTTCATGTACACGGATCAGTTGTCCTGTTCCCTTTGCAGAGAAACAGCCCCAAAGCATGATGTTGCCACCCCCATGCTTCACAGTAGGTATGGTGTTCTTTGGTTGCAACTCAGCATTCTCTCTCCTCCAAACACAACGAGTTGTGTTTCTCCCAAACAGTTCTACTTTGGTTTCATCTGACCATATGACATTTTCCCAATCCGCTTCTGGATCATCCAAATGCTCTCTAGCATACTTCAGACGGGCCCGGACATGTACTGGCTTAAGCAGGGGGACACGTCTGGCACTGCAGGATCTGAGTCCTTGGCGGCGTAGTGTGTTAATGATGGTAGCCTTTGTTACGTTGATCCCAGCTCTCTGCAGTTCATTCACTAGGTCCCCCCGTGTGGTTCTGGGATGTTTGCTCACCGTTCTTGTGATCATTTTGACCCCACGGGGTGAGATCTTGTGTGGAGCCCCAGATCGAGGGAGATTATCAGTGGTCTTGTATGTCTTCCATTTTCTAATTATTGCTCCCACAGTTGATTTCTTCACACCAAACTGCTTGCCTATTGCAGATTCAGTCTTCCCGGCCTGGTGCAGGTCTACAATTTTGTTTCTGGTGTCCTTCGACAGCTCTTTGGTCTTCACCATAGTGGAGTTTGGAGTGTGACTGTTTGAGGTTGTGGACAGGTATCTTTTATACTGATAACAAGTTCAAACAGGTGCCATTAATACAGGTAATTAGTGGAGGACAGAGGAGCCTCTTAAAGAAGAAGATACAGGTCTGTGAGAGCCAGAAATCTTGCTTGTTTGTAGGTGACCAAATACTTATTTTCCACCATAATATGCAAATAAATTCTTTCCAAATCAGACAATGTGATTGTCTGGATTTGTTTTCACATTTTGTCTCTCATAGTTGAGGTATACCTATGATGAAAATTACAGGCCTCTCTCATCTTCTTAAGTGGGAGAACTTGCACAATTGGTGGCTGACTAAATACTTTTTTGCCCCACTGTATGCATGTGTATGCTGTGGGTCTGCATGTATGTGTATGCTGTGTATGTAGTGTGTCTGCAAGTATGTGTAAGTATGTCTGCAAGTATTTCATTTGTGTATAAACTGCCTGCTTAACTCACAATTTTTGTATTTTTTATTATATATATATATATATATATATATATATATAATGTATATATAAATATATATATATATATATATATATATATATATATATATATGTTGAAGGGAAAAAGTTGGCTGGCTTGGAGGGGGCATGACTATGTTGGAGGGGGCGTGGCTATGTTGTAGGGGGCGGGGTTGGGCCTGTCTATACAAATTTCCAGGGCTGGTCTGATTTCCCAGTCCGGCCCTGTCAGTATGGCCTCACAGACATGCTAACAAAATTACAGTGTTTTATCCAATTAGATGTACAGTTAACATGTCCCATGGTGCATCTCATGTTTACTTCCCCATATAAAAGTCCATTACACGTAGCCATTTTTGTCAGTTCTCTGATACCTGTTGATAATATATATATATATATATATATATATATATATATATATATATATATATATATATATATATATATATATATATATATATAAGAAAAGAAGAAAAATGTGCATGTGGCGCAAGCAGGAAAAACCTGATCCTAAAAATTCTTTAGAAGTGGATAATAATAATTAAATGCTGCCCCAATCTATCTACCCTAGAGAGAGGGTCCCTAAACCCTCCAACTAGGGTAAAAGAAAATATGAAAGAAAAGAGAAAATGATAGAAAAGGTAGGGCGCAAATAATATAAATGTTTATAATATATATTCAATTGGCTATTATTCTGCAAAACAAAATATAGAAAGTCACTTATTAGGAACAATCTAATATGTCCAATATCCTTATGGTAGGTATATAGTTGCTTAAACACAAATGCAATACAATAAAATAGTAGGAGACAGTAAGTAGTAAGCCTATTTAGCTAGTAATACACAATCAGTATTATAAAACACACAATACAATCTAAACACTTCGTATAAAACACATATTAAAGGTATGTATAATATACAATGGTTTAAAATAAAATAGAAATAAAAAGATAATGAAAATAAAAAGTATATGCTATATATGAGAGATGAATTATATCAAAAAAACTGCCTTTAATCCAAGAAGCAGAAATCTTAAGGGGTGTCTACTTACACTCCTTTACCTCAATCAGTATGAGGTAAGTGCCGCGCAGTATGAGTAGAAAACTCCCTTGAATCACCAGCTGTGTCGAGTATAGGATGATCACTTGCAGGACTGCAGTCAGAGTACTTGTCTTTGTGGGGATAAAACAAACCCCTTTTTCACCAGATGGCCATGGGCATGTAAAACAAATAGACACAATAATAGTGCAACCCCGTATGTAAAACAGTGACAAATATTTTATTCCATACAGTACACTCACATTCAGTATCCTCAAATATGTATGAGGTATAATAAAAGCATAGACCGGTTATCCCAGTCAACAGTATTAAGATAGAAACTCTTTCCAAAGGGCTGTCCTCAACTTTTTTGTATTTAAAGTTCAAAAGTGAGATCAATATGCAGCAGTATATACAGCAGTCCTGGTATAGTAATCACTTAGTCCTAGTCCTTACGCGATTCAAAGGCATTAGTGCTTGTCAGCCTTCTTCATCAGAGGATTTACAGACAGCTGGTGGCTGTGCTGTTTTTCAAGCGGAGCGGCGGCACACTCCCCCCGAAAACAGAGTTCTCATTGGTGCAAGTAAAAAATCACATGACCGTCCGTCTGCCTATGGGAATCCCGAGTCATGGATTATGAACTGCTTAGTTAAATGTAAAGTCCCTTACTCATAAATATTGCGATAGTATAGGTAAAGGGCAGTATCATATATACAACCATAAATAACATGAGTTAGATGTCCTTAGTTTTTACCAGATTCTTGCGGTATATGAAATATTGCGTTTTCATATGATTACAAATTATAGTATTAGCATTTGATACATTTTGTTAAAATCAAACATAAGTAATATCAAAACCTCTAGAGAAATATATATTAAATATGAAAAAACTAATTAACCTATAAAAACATAAAGGGGATATATATATATACACTATAAGATATCTCTAAAACCTAATTTGATAAGATATACTAAAAAAAAGGATAAAAATAAATATAAAACTAATTTTTATTCCAATGTATTATTTACGATATAGAGTTAAGCAAGAAAAGGAGTAGAAAAAGGGGGGGGGGGGATAATACAGCTTTAAATATTATGATTAAGGTAATATGTTTGTGGAAAAAGAATGTCATATATAGGTACTATCATATATAGGTAGATCAAACTGATAGTTCTTAATTGGGATATTAGACCTCCTAGATGAGATTTTCCGTTGTTAGATCAGAAAAAATCTAAAAACATTAAAAAATGATGTTGGTTTATATCTAAAATCTGTTATCAAGGCAGTTATATAAAACTTATTAAAAACTGTATAAAAAATATATATCTGTTTATATAATTTAGTTAATTAAAAGCAGTAATATAATACAGTAATTAGAATTATTAAAATTTATATGCATAATGCCAATATCAAAAGTTAAAAATATTAAAATTAACTAATATTGTTTCTTTTTGCATCTGCTTCTAAAAATATTGTTCAATTAAAAACTATATATAACCGGTCAGTATGCTACAATTTAGACTAAAAGTCTAATGGACCAAAAAACATGATAATAAATTTAGATTTAAAAATAGAGGATAAAAAAGGATTTTAAGTTAAAAATGCTGCCAAATCAATGTCTTTATTATGGCCTTGTGGAATTAGAGTTCCTAGAGTGTAGATCCAAAATGTCTCTCTTTTTCTGAGTTTCAGCTCTCTGTCTCCTCCTCGCTTATGATTTTGAACACATTCTATAATGGTTCCCCTTAGACATGTGGGATCTTTATTGTGTTTTTCTTTATAATGCGCGGAGAGATTATGAGTTTTTTCTCCATTCTCTATATTGTTGATATGCTCCAACAGTCTTTTCTTAAAAGGCCTTGTGGTTCGTCCGATATACTGCAGGCCACACCCACATTGTAGGAGGTACACAACAAAGTCTGTGCGACAATTGCATAAACTTTCAATCTTGTATTTCTTATTAGTTGTTGTCGAAGTAATTTCTTTCGTTGGTTTGTTCTTATAGAAATGATGTGTACAAGCTACACAGTTTTTTCTGTTACATTTAAAAAACCCAATTGTATTTTTATTCAGCCAATTGGTGTCTTTTGTATCCACATTCTTTAATTCACTGGGTGCCAGGATATTTTTAAAATTCTTGTTTTTTCTGAAAATTATTTTTGGGTCCTTGGTTGTTACCTCATTAAGGAGATTATCCTTCTTGAGGATATGCCAGTGTTTAGTTAAAATTTCTCTAATTTCTAGTGCTCCTTCATTAAATGTTGTAATGAAGTTCACAGATTGTTCTTTTTTGTTTACTATTTTTGACTCTTTCTTTATTCCAGTTGTCAACAAATCATTTCTGTTTATCCTTTTCACCTTCTCTAGAGCTTCACTCACTTTATAGGAATTGTATCCCCTAGCTTTAAACCTTTCACTTAAATCTTTTGCTTCCCTTTCAAAATCTTCATTTTTTGAACAATTTCTTTTAAGTCTCTGGAATTGTCCTGTTGGAATATTGTTTATCCAATTTTTATTATGGCCACTTTTTGCATATAGATAGCCATTACTGTCTGTTGTTTTTTTGTATAGTTTTGTGTGTATTTCATTTTCTTCATGGAAGAAAATGACGTCCAAAAAATCTATTTCCACAGTATTCATTTTGTTGGTGAAGGATAGATTAAAATCATTAACATTTAATTTGGACACAAAGTCATCTAATTGGCTAGTTGTTCCATCCCAAATGAAGATGATGTCATCTATGTACCTCCCCCATACTTTTATGTTGGGGAGGTATACATTGTTATGCCAAATTACCTCCTCTTCCCATAGGCCTAAATATAAATTGGCATAGCTCGGGGCAAATTTTGTCCCCATAGCTGTGCCATTTATTTGTAGAAAATATTCTTTTTCAAAGATGAAATAATTATTTTCTAAGGTGAATCTTATTGCATCTATTAGAAAAGTCTGTTGGTCATGGTGAAGCTTATTGTCCTTTTCCAACCAATGTTGTATCGCTCGTATTCCCTTTTCATGTGGAATGTTTGTATATAACGCATTGACGTCCATTGTTACCCATAGCCAGCCTTCATTCCACTTTATTTCACTTAATTTTTGTATATATAGTGTATAAGTGTATAAGTGAAATAAAGTGGAATGAAGGCTGGCTATGGGTAACAATGGACGTCAATGCGTTATATACAAACATTCCACATGAAAAGGGAATACGAGCGATACAACATTGGTTGGAATAGGACAATAAGCTTCACCATGACCAACAGACTTTTCTAATAGATGCAATAAGATTCACCTTAGAAAAGAATTATTTCATCTTTGAAAAAGAATATTTTCTACAAATAAATGGCACAGCTATGGGGACAAAATTTGCCCCGAGCTATGCCAATTTATATTTAGGCCTATGGGAAGAGGAGGTAATTTGGCATAACAATGTATACCTCCCCAACATAAAAGTATGGGGGAGGTACATAGATGACATCATCTTCATTTGGGATGGAACAACTAGCCAATTAGATGACTTTGTGTCAAAATTAAATGTTAATGATTTTAATCTATCCTTCACCAACAAAATGAATACTGTGGAAATAGACTTTTTGGACGTCATTTTCTTCCATGAAGAAAATGAAATACACACAAAACTATACAAAAAAACAACAGACAGTAATGGCTATCTATATGCAAAAAGTGGCCATAATAAAAATTGGATAAACAATATTCCAACAGGACAATTCCAGAGACTTAAAAGAAATTGTTCAAAAAATGAAGATTTTGAAAGGGAAGCAAAAGATTTAAGTGAAAGGTTTAAAGCCAGGGGATACAATTCCTATAAAGTGAGTGAAGCTCTAGAGAAGGTGAAAAGGATAAACAGAAATGATTTGTTGACAACTGGAATAAAGAAAGAGTCAAAAATAGTAAACAAAAAAGAACAATCTGTGAACTTCATTACAACATTTAATGAAGGAGCACTAGAAATTAGAGAAATTTTAACTAAACACTGGCATATCCTCAAGAAGGATAATCTCCTTAATGAGGTAACAACCAAGGACCCAAAAATAATTTTCAGAAAAAACAAGAATTTTAAAAATATCCTGGCACCCAGTGAATTAAAGAATGTGGATACAAAAGACACCAATTGGCTGAATAAAAATACAATTGGGTTTTTTAAATGTAACAGAAAAAACTGTGTAGCTTGTACACATCATTTCTATAAGAACAAACCAACGAAAGAAATTACTTCGACAACAACTAATAAGAAATACAAGATTGAAAGTTTATGCAATTGTCGCACAGACTTTGTTGTGTACCTCCTACAATGTGGGTGTGGCCTGCAGTATATCGGACGAACCACAAGGCCTTTTAAGAAAAGACTGTTGGAGCATATCAACAATATAGAGAATGGAGAAAAAACTCATAATCTCTCTGCGCATTATAAAGAAAAACACAATAAAGATCCCACATGTCTAAGGGGAACCATTATAGAATGTGTTCAAAATCATAAGCGAGGAGGAGACAGAGAGCTGAAACTCAGAAAAAGAGAGACATTTTGGATCTACACTCTAGGAACTCTAATTCCACAAGGCCATAATAAAGACATTGATTTGGCAGCATTTTTAACTTAAAATCCTTTTTTATCCTCTATTTTTAAATCTAAATTTATTATCATGTTTTTTGGTCCATTAGACTTTTAGTCTAAATTGTAGCATACTGACCGGTTATATATAGTTTTTAATTGAACAATATTTTTAGAAGCAGATGCAAAAAGAAACAATATTAGTTAATTTTAATATTTTTTACTTTTGATATTGGCATTATGCATATAAATTTTAATAATTCTAATTACTGTATTATATTACTGCTTTTAATTAACTAAATTATATAAACAGATATATATTTTTTATACAGTTTTTAATAAGTTTTATATAACTGCCTTGATAACAGATTTTAGATATAAACCAACATCATTTTTTAATGTTTTTAGATTTTTTCTGATCTAACAACGGAAAATCTCATCTAGGAGGTCTAATATCCCAATTAAGAACTATCAGTTTGATCTACCTATATATGATAGTACCTATATATGACATTCTTTTTCCACAAACATATTACCTTAATCATAATATTTAAAGCTGTATTATCCCCCCCCCCCTTTTTTTCTACTCCTTTTCTTGCTTAACTCTATATCGTAAATAATACATTGGAATAAAAATTAGTTTTATATTTATTTTTATTTTTATCCTTTTTTTTAGTATATCTTATCAAATTAGGTTTTAGAGATATCTTATAGTGTATATATATATATCCCCTTTATGTTTTTATAGGTTAATTAGTTTTTTCATATTTAATATATATTTCTCTAGAGGTTTTGATATTACTTATGTTTGATTTTAACAAAATGTATCAAATGCTAATACTATAATTTGTAATCATATGAAAACGCAATATTTCATATACCGCAAGTATCTGGTAAAAACTAAGGACATCTAACTCATGTTATTTATGGTTGTATATATGATACTGCCCTTTACCTATACTATCGCAATATTTATGAGTAAGGGACTTTACATTTAACTAAGCAGTTCATAATCCATGACTCGGGATTCCCATAGGCAGATGGACGGTCATGTGATTTTTTACTTGCACCAATGAGAACTCTGTTTTCGGGGGGAGTGTGCCGCCGCTCCGCTTGAAAAACAGCACAGCCACCAGCTGTCTGTAAATCCTCTGATGAAGAAGGCTGACAAGCACTAATGCCTTTGAAACGCGTAAGGACTAGGACTAAGTGATTACTATACCAGGACTGCTGTATATACTGCTGCATATTGATCTCACTTTTGAACTTTAAATACAAAAAAGTTGAGCACAGCCCTTTGGAAAGAGTTTCTATCTTAATACTGTTGACTGGGATAACCGGTCTATGCTTTTATTATACCTCATACATATTTGAGGATACTGAATGTGAGTGCACTGTATGGAATAAAATATTTGTCACTGTTTTACATACGGGGTTGCACTATTATTGTGTCTATTTGTTTTACATGCCCATGGCCATCTGGTGAAAAAGGGGTTTGTTTTATCCCCACAAAGACAAGTACTCTGACTGCAGTCCTGCAAGTGATCATCCTATACTCGACACAGCTGGTGATTCAAGGGAGTTTTCTACTCATACTGCGCGGCACTTACCTCATACTGATTGAGGTAAAGGAGTGTAAGTAGACACCCCTTAAGATTTCTGCTTCTTGGATTAAAGGCAGTTTTTTTGATATAATTCATCTCTCATATATAGCATATACTTTTTATTTTCATTATCTTTTTATTTCTATTTTATTTTAAACCATTGTATATTATACATACCTTTAATATGTGTTTTATACGAAGTGTTTAGATTGTATTGTGTGTTTTATAATACTGATTGTGTATTACTAGCTAAATAGGCTTACTACTTACTGTCTCCTACTATTTTATTGTATTGCATTGAATTTGTGTTTAAGCAACTATATATCTACCATAAGGATATTGGACATATTAGATTGTTCCTAATAAGTGACTTTCTATATTTTGTTTTGCAGAATAATAGCCAATTGAATATATATTATAAACATTTATATTATTTGCGCCCTACCTTTTCTATCATTTTCTCTTTTCTTTCATATATATATATATATATATATATATATATATATATATATACAGGGAGTGCAGAATTATTAGGCAAATGAGTATTTTGACCACATCATCCTCTTTATGCATGTTGACTTGCTCCAAGCTGTATAGGCTCTAAAGCCTACTACCAATTAAGCATATTAGGTGATGTGCATCTCTGTAATGAGAAGGGGTGTGGTCTAATGACATCAACACCCTATATCAGGTGTGCATAATTATTAGGCAACTTCCTTTCCTTTGGCAAGATGGGTCAAAAGAAGGACTTAACAGGCTCAGAAAAGTCAAAAATAGTGAGATATCTTGCAGAGGGATGCAGCACTCTTAAAATTGCAAAGCTTCTGAAGCGTGATCATCGAACAATCAAGCGTTTCATTCAAAATAGTCAACAGGGTCGCAAGAAGCGTGTGGAAAAACCAAGGCGCAAAATAACTGCCCATGAACTGAGAAAAGTCAAGCGTGCAGCTGCCAAGATGCCACTTGCCACCAGTTTGGCCATATTTCAGAGCTGCAACATCACTGGAGTGCCCAAAAGCACAAGGTGTGCAATACTCAGAGACATGGCCAAGGTAAGAAAGGCTGAAAGACGACCACCACTGAACAAGACACACAAGCTGAAACGTCAAGACTGGGCCAAGAAATATCTCAAGACTGATTTTTCTAAGGTTTTCTGGACTGATGAAATGAGAATGAGTCTTGATGGGCCAGATGGATGGGCTTGTGGCTGGATTGGTAAAGGGCAGAGAGCTCCAGTCCAACTCAGACGCCAGCAAGGTGGAGGTGGAGTACTGGTTTGGGCTGGTATCATCAAAGATGAGCTTGTGGGGCCATTTCGGGTTGAGGATGGAGTCAAGCTCAACTCCCAGTCCTACTGCCAGTTTCTGGAAGACACCTTCTTCAAGCGGTGGTACAGGAAGAAGTCTGCATCCTTCAAGAAAAACATGATTTTCATGCAGGACAATGCTCCATCACACGCGTCCAAGTACTCCACAGCGTGGCTGGCAAGAAAGGGTATAAAAGAAGAAAATCTAATGACATGGCCTCCTTGTTCACCTGATCTGAACCCCATTGAGAACCTGTGGTCCATCATCAAATGTGAGATTTACAAGGAGGGAAAACAGTACACCTCTCTGAACAGTGTCTGGGAGGCTGTGGTTGCTGCTGCACGCAATGTTGATGGTGAACAGATCAAAACACTGACAGAATCCATGGATGGCAGGCTTTTGAGTGTCCTTGCAAAGAAAGGTGGCTATATTGGTCACTGATTTGTTTTTGTTTTGTTTTTGAATGTCAGAAATGTATATTTGTGAATGTTGAGATGTTATATTGGTTTCACTGGTAAAAATAAATAATTGAAATGGGTATATATTTGTTTTTTGTTAAGTTGCCTAATAATTATGCACAGTAATAGTCACCTGCACACACAGATATCCCCCTAAAATAGCTAAAACTAAAAACAAACTAAAAACTACTTCCAAAAATATTCAGCTTTGATATTAATGAGTTTTGTGGGTTCATAGAGAACATGGTTGTTTTTCAATAATAAAATTAATCCTCAAAAATACAACTTGCCTAATAATTCTGCACTCCCTCTATATATATATATATATATATATATATATATATATATATATATATATATATATACTGTATATATTGGTTACAAACCAACATGATGTCTCCCAGGTTCACACGGGTGGAAAGTAATGCACTGGTCAATGCGGTCGAGCAGTTTTTTCCACAGCTGTTTGGGACTCAGAAGGGGTCGACGAAGCCGGCGATTAAGAGGGCCCTCTGGGTGTCTATCACCGTTTCTGTGAATTCGGTGAAAGATGTCCACAGGACCACGGATCAAATTGTGTGGAGATTTGGGGATATGAGGTTGCGGCTTTGCAGTAAAGTCCATCTCATGAGGGATTGGGCAAAAGCCCATCGGATAGGTGGGAATCATGGTCCACCCCCACGGAAACTTTTCCTACAACCTTATGAGGAGACTTTATGCACCCTCCTCAATCTCCCTTTCCCCCGCAGATTTGCTTCCGCACACTCCTCGGCCCCTTCACAGTCCCTAGCTGCTGGCTCTGAATCTCCTAACCCGGAGGCCAGTGCAGCTCCAATCGGTGGCCTGGGAGAAGGCACTACAGAGGCTGAACCAGGTAAATATCAGACTTCATATAATATATTAATATTTGAGTATATATTTAAGCAATCTGTATATAGTCATATATTCAACCTATATAGATCTCCCAAGAGACGTTACATATGATGGTAGACATCTGAATTTAGATTTGTCACACATCAAATAGGAATAATGCTTTTTCTTGCTCTCTCCCGAATATGCGTCACAGAACTAAAATGGAATTGCGCATCAGTGAAATCCCTATCCTCCTCCATTTCATACCTTGAATATCAATTCATACAAAAGTTAGAAGTATTAATTTGTATTATTCAATCTTTACAATGATCTTATTGGAATATCGCGATACACACAATTGTAAATATATTCTAAAGCTTTACAAATTATTCTCATCACACTACTAGATCCAAATCAATTCATAATCACGGATGCACAATTACGCTTTTAATTATTGCGCGATGCTCATGGAAGTTATAATTGCACAGAGACGTGAACATGGGTTTGCTGTAACAGTGGCATTACTTTAGACATGTTTGTCAAATGTATACATTAATTAGTGTAAATGTGAAGAATACAGTATCCTGATTTTCAATCTTAGAAATTACAAAAGCTATACTAGCAATATAAAAAGAAAAAATGACCACTCAATGTCTAACAATTGATGACAATGCAAGAAGACATAAAATGACTTAAAGGGACAGTCAACAACATAAAAACTTAAAAATAAATATACATGATCTCTTTATTTATAAATACATTGTTGAAAACCATGATCTCACGTGAAGAATTAAAATGTTTAAGTTTGTCAATTTGAAAAACAATGTATGATTGTTCGTGTCAAAGTTCTGATTTGTATTAAGATATCCAATCCTGATTGAATATTTTACAGAGATGGATGTTGGTGCTGGACCCTCTAGCTCCGGTTTGTCCCATTCTGGTATGTTTCATTATACAGTACTTTACTTTGGCTTACAAATTTGTACATGACATTGCCTAATCCATTCACATTGATGTATATTATCATGGGTCCTCTAATTCGATTTCAAGTGTATTTAAAAAGAAGAATCACGATTCAGAGATCAAATTCCATTGTAATCCAAATCTCAATTTATTAGTATTCAAAGATATTCCTCTGATTCTTGCTATCTTTATTTGAATGTAATATTAGGGTCTTGCCCATTTTGTATTCTGCACCTGGGTAGTGCTTGACAGTTAGTGGCTACATTTAGACAACACTAACACTTTTTTACTCATGTGCATAATATATAAATATACATCTCATATGCCTTGATATTTTTTTCTTATCATTAAGAGAGAAGGAGAATTAAAGTTTCATGATGATAGGAGGAAATTATATATTTGTTTGAAACTGCATGCTTTCTCCGATTCATTACATCAACATATAGAATAGACAATTCCTTTAGAGTGACATTCTCAAATATTGGTATTGAATTTATCTATAGATAAACAATATATTTATTAATCATTACACTGTTTTGATGAAACAATACTGTGATTTAAATCACATCTTTCACTCTCGGACTACCTTTATATATAAGCATATTCTAACAGCACCATGATGACATAGTTTAAAATATATATCTTATGTCTTGCATTGTGATCAATATGTGTTGTGTCAGAAACCATATTACTGTACATTGCAGGGTTCTGGTAAGTCCATTGACTCATTCATACGTCATTAAAGGTGTCTTTTTCAAAGAAATTCTGATCATGATTATGATGAAGCATTCTATTTAAATAAAACTTATAATGTACTTCTCTAATTATATATATATTTATTTTTTATTATTTTAATATTAAGATCTCAAAGCTTCTTAGTCTACACCTTTGTGCTTCAGAACATGGCTAGCACATGTTGATATTTTGTATAAATTTAGACAACAATCAAGCGATACACACATGAGAACTATTAAATGTTCTATGTCCTATGCTTTTTCCAGATTTTAAAAATACAGGCAATCATATTTAATTATTAATCATAGATAATTATATATTTTATTTAATTTGCATGCTCCATCCAAATTATGAAATTCCTAACTTTGGTTCAGTATCTCTTTAATGCAACATTGATGTGTGTCCTTGAGCACCATTAACACGTTACTATTTTATTTTAATGTGTACACAACATATTATGTTTTACAGAGATTAATGTAACAACATGTGCGATGGAGGTGGAAGTGTCTCCCTCGGAGTCTGATGGTACGTCAAATATATATAACATGTATCTAACGTGTATTATTGTTTCCAAATCATACTACTGAAGAAAAATAAAGTCTACAGCTTTGTCCCTTATTATTCCATTATTTTTTCAATACACTACTGCCCCCCTTTCTATATCATGCAGCATGAACATATTTTTTTATTTCTTTTCCTATTTATGTATGAATTTTCATGATGGACATCATGATGTCACATGCATTTTACATTTAAACCCCCAATAATCATTTTATGATTGTACAGACAGTCATTGCTATTTATCTGAGTGCCTAGATGCAGACCATCTCATTATATCATCACTGTTCTGAACTTCTCAGCCACTTCTAAGTATACATAAAATATAATCATGTTGAAATTCATTGATTTAATTTCATGATGTATGATATGTAAAGGGATTTGCAAATAATTTATGTGTAGAGTGTCCATTTCACTCAAACAAAAAATGTAATTCTGAATGTGTCTATTAATATTGGGATGACATACATTTAATCCTGATGTAAAAGAGATATTCACAAAACATACTCTGTAAAAGTGATGTCAGATAGATACCATTCAATTCTTAATATTTAATATGAACGGTAGTATCTACCGTGTATAGATTCTGAATAGTAATTGATTGAATCATCAAGCTTAAAACAATTATATTTAAGATTACAAAGGCAATCATCTTAATCTATATGTTAATTAGTGATTACCTTGTTTCAAAGGCTATGTGGAGTGGTCATTTAGATTTGATCATATTACACACTCCCATATTATCCAATAGGAGGAGTCTCTAAAGTCAATCCATGGTCATGTGTCTAAAAGAACTCTATGGCCTTTCAATCTCAAATGCATACATGCGTACTAATATATTATCAAAAAGAGAAATATCATATTATAAAATCATAAAGATTAGCACATAATGTTGACTTTGAAAAATATACGCCTAGATTTGGAGTTTTGTCGGTAAAGACCCGCGGTGCTAACGAGCCTTTTTTTTCCAGCGCACCCTTAAGACAACGCTGGTATTACGAGTTGTCTGAATGGCTGCGTTAGCCTCAGAAAAGGGAGCGTTGAGCCAAATTTAGCTTCACTTCAACCCTCAATACCAGCGCTGCTTACGGTAGCGGTAAGCTGGAAAAACGTGCTTGTGCACGATATCCCCATAGGAAACAATAAGGCTGAGCTGGCTGAAAAAAAAACTAACACCTGCAAAAAAGCAGCGTTCAGCTCCTAACGCAGCCCCATTGTTTCCTATGGGGAAACACTCTCTAAGTCTACACCTAACACCCTAACATGCACCCCGAGTCTAAACATCCCTAACCTTACACTTATTAACCCCTAATCTGCCACCCCCAACATCGCTGACACCTACATTATATTATTAACCCCTAATCTTCCGCTCCGGACACCGCCGCAACCTACATTATAGCTATGAACCCCTAATCTGCTGTCCCTAACATCGTCGAAACCTACATTATATTTATTAACCCCTAATCTGCTCCCCCAATGTCGCCGCCACCTATCTACACTTATTAACCCCTAATCTGCCGACCGGACCTCGCCACCACTATAATAAATGTATTAACCCCTAAACCGCCGCACTCCCGCCTCGCAAACACTATAATACATTTTATTAACCCCTAATCTGCCCTCCCTAACTTCGCCGCCACTTACCTACAATTATTAACCCCTAATCTCCCGCCCCCAATGTCGCCGCTACTATAATAAAGTTATTAACCCCTAAACCTAAGTGTAACCCTAACCCCAACACCCCCCTAACTTAAATATAATTTAAATTAAACTAAATAAATTTACTTTCATTAAATAAATTATTCCTATTTAAAACTAAATACCTATAAAATAAACCCTAATATAGCTACAATATAACTAATAGTTACATTGTAGCTATTTTAGGATTTATATTTATTTTACAGTCAACTTTGTATTTATTTTAACTAGGTACAATAGCTATTAAATAGTTATTAACTATTTAATAGCTACCTAGTTAAAATAATTACAAAATTACCTGTAAAATAAATCCTAACCTAAGTTACAAATACACCTAACACTACACTATCATTAAACTAATTAAATAAATTACCTACAATTATCTAAACTAAAATACAATTAAATTAAATAAACTATAATACAAAAAACAAACAAACACTAAATTACAGAAAATAAAAAAAATTACAAGAAGTTTAAACTAATTACACCTAATCTAATCCCCCTAATAAAATAAAAAAGCCCCCCAAAATAAAAAAATGCCCTACCCTATCCTAAATTACAAAGTAATCAGCTCTTTTACCAGCCCTTAAAAGGGCTTTTTGCGGGGCATTGCCCCAAAGTAATCAGCTCTTTTACCTGTAAATAAAAATACAATACAACATTACAACCCACCACCCACATACCCCTACTCTAAAAACCCACCCAAACACCCCTTAAAAAAAACTAACACTAACCCCCTGAAGATCTCACTACCTTGAGTTGTCTTCACTCAGCCGAGCCGAATTCTTCATCCAAGCGGGGCAGAAGAGGTCCTCCATCCGATTGAAGTCTTCATCCAAGCGGGGGAAGAAGAGGTCTTCCATCCGATTGAAGTGTTCATCCAAGCGGCATTTTCTATCTTCATCCATCTGGAGTGGAGCGGCAGCATCCGTGAAGACCTCCGATGCGGAACATCCATCCTGGCCGACGACTTTCCGATGAATGACGGTTCCTTTAAATGATGTCATCCAAGATGGCGTCCCTCAAATTCCGAATGGCTGATAGGATTCTATCAGCCAATCGGAATTAAGGTAGGAAAATTCTGATTGGCTGATTCAATCAGCCAATCGGATTTACCTCGCATTCTATTGGCTGATCGGAACAGCTAATAGAATGCGAGGTCAATCCGATTGGCTGATTGGATCAGCCAATAATAACTATTTAATAGCTATTGTACCTAGTTAAAATAAATACAAAGTTGCCTGTAAAATAAATATAAATCCTAAAATAGCTACAATGTAACTATTAGTTATATTGTAGCTATATTAGGGTTTATTTTATAGGTAAGTATTTAGTTTTAAATAGGAATATTTTATTTAGTGATAGTAAATTTATTTAGTTTAATTTAAATTATATTTAAGTTAGGGGGGTGTTAGGGTTAGACTTAGGTTTAGTGGTTAATAACTTTATTATAGTAGCGGCGACATTGGGGGCGGGAGATTAGGGGTTAATAATTGTAGGTAGGTGGCGGCGATGTTAGGGAGGGCAGATTAGGGGATAATAAAATTTATTATAGTGTTTGCGAGGCGGGAGTGCAGCGGTTTAGGGGTTAATACATTTATTATAGTAGCGGCGAGGTCCGGTCGGCAGATTAGGGGTTAATAAGTGTAGGTAGGTGGCGGCAACGTGGGGGGGGGCAGATTAGGGGATAATAAATATAATATAGGTGTCGGCGATGTTAGGGGCAGCAGATTAGGGGTTCATAGCTATAATGTAGGTGGCGGCGATGTCCGGTCGGAAGATTAGTGGTTAAAAAATTTGATTATATGGTTTGCGATGTGGGGGGACCTCGGTTTAGGGGTTCATAGGTAGTTTATGGGTGTTAGTGTACTTTATAGCACAATAGTTAAGAGCTTTATGTTCCTGCGTTAGCCCATAAAACTCTTAACTACTGACTTTTTTTTGTGGTTGGAGTCTTGTCGGTAGAGGTTCTACCGATCACTTCTTCCAAGACTCGTAATACCAGCGTTAGGCAAATCCCATAGAAAAGATAGGATACGCAATTGACGTAAGGGGATTTGCGGTAGCCTCGAGTCGCGGAAAGAAAGTGAGCGGTAGACCCTTTCCTGCCTGACTCGTAATACCAGAGTGGGCGTTAAAAAGCAGCGTTAGGACCCCTTAACGCTGCATTTAACCCTAACGCAGAACTCCAAATGTAGGCGATAGTTTTTGATGTATTGATCAAATGTTCCATGAAAAATACCATTGAACAATCAGAGTTTCAAGGATCAATTAAATATTATTATTAATTAGACTTGATTCCAATCAATACCTTTAAACATAGTCATTATTATGACATTTTATGAGAACAAGGATACATATTTTAAATGATGGTGAATATTGAATTCTCTCAAGATAAGAATATATTTTAATATAATATATGTATTTATAAAATTGTATTATATATTTCAGATGGAACTTCCACTTCTGAGCATCAGCATCCCGACCCTTCCCATCCTGACTCCTCTCCCGGCCCTTCCCCAAAAAAAATCCTTGCCCTCCCTCGCCGCTCTTCCTGTTTGGCCCATCCTGCTTCTACCCCACCTGCACAGCCACCAAATCTCCCAGCCTATCATTCCCCAGCTGTGCAGGCTCCACCGGAGCAGGAACCCAATCCCCCACATCGCCCCATCCCTCCCCCTCACCCCATTTCTCCGCCTCGACCCATCGCTACCCAACAACACCTTTACCCTAATCCCCACCTTCATTGTCCTGGGTGTTAGATTGTCCTTCCCAGCCACCGATGTAAGTATCATTACAAATCAACATTAGAACATACATTCTTAAAGGGACATTATACTGATCTAATTATACATAAATTGATTTTGAATGGAAAATGTTTTTTATAAACCTTTTCTTTAATTAATGTAAATTTTCTAATATCTAAATGATATTGCCTAGATGTTGGATATATATTATGTATATATGCCAATATTTTGGATTTGTTATCACCGCCCTTTTCACAGTGTGTCATAAACCAAAGAAATATTTATTTCCAGATTGATAGGGTTTTGATTTTTCTTAATATCTTAATGGTTTATCTCTGAAGAACATATTTAATGTGTAATTCCTCTTCTCTATAGCATATTTTATTATAATAATGATTTGTATTTTAATTATTATTAATTTGTAATATTTTTTTTATTTAGGTTGTGACTCAGCATGGTTAACGCTAGAGGCTCTAGCAAGGATTGAGCAAACCATACTGAGTTCCAATCAGTTGCTGGGAAGGATGCATGACACGATGTGTATCCAGCTGCTGCTTCATCCCTTGACTCTAGCCCGAATAATGCGGTTAGAGGCAATGCATGAAGCCGCAGCTGGAGGGGCGTAGGACGATGAAGGTGATGCTGATGCCCCAGTAAGTTGAGAATCCAGAGATGGCCCAAGGGAGAACTAATAACTCCTCCATCCACATGTTGTTATTTATTTGTTACTATTTGTTGCTATTTGGCCTATTTTGTTTGTATTGTTGTGCCTGTTGCACTATTTCACCTTGTCAGATTTATACTAAGGGGCCATGTTGGCCTTTGTTTTCCTTGTCAACTCCCTGAAAGGACTGTGATGCACTGTGTCACCTTATCAGATGGCTCCCAAGGGACTGTGTTGGCCTTTGTTTGCCCTTGTCAACTCCCTGAAAGGACTGTGATGCACTATGTCACCTTGTCAGATGGCTCCAAAGGGGCTGTGTTGGCCTTTGCTTGTCCTTGACAACTCCCTCCAAGGACTGTGATGCACTATGTCACCTTGTCATATGGCTCCAAAGGGACTGTGTTGGCCTTTGTTTGCCCTTGTCAACTCCCTGAAAGGACTGTGATGCACTATGTCACCTTGTCAGATGGCTCCAAAGGGGCTGTGTTGGCCTTTGTTTGCCCTTGTCAACTCCCTCCAAGGACTGTGATGCACTATGTCACCTTGTCAGATGGCTCCAAAGAGGCTGTTTTCTCATTCTGACTTGTTTTTCAAATTATCTTATTTCTTTATGTTTTATGACATTCATAAATCATATTTATCATAATAAAAAAGAAAGTAATTAAACTGTTATGTTTCTTCTTTATTTATTTATGTAATTTCTAATCAAAGATCTTTTATGTTTATAATCCTTAAAAGATACTGACCACAATTCTTAATTTATGGATATGCAATCATAATGTAAATGTTATTATTATTTCTTTTGACACCAACATACACATATATCTTTAAAACAGACTTATCTGAATGTTGACAACACATATATTCCAATTTTCCTTATATCTTATTGTAGTAGTATAACCAAAGAAATCACTGTGTGTAATGCAAAGATTTTAGATGAATAATCGCTTTCTATTATTTGTAATTATATTTAATTATACAACAATATATTGCTATATATAATGTATAAACAATCTACATTTTGGTAATGCATATAGTAGCATTATTTTTGCTAAACCCTGCTGCTTCCAAAATATTTCCTAATCTTCTTATTGTAATGAAATATATAGTTATTACCAACAATGGATTATATTTCATATATCAGAATGTGAAGCTGTGCATTACATGAAACAAACACGCTTCATAGATAACAATATAGCACATACTCTATTTTTTTACATGCAAAGGTGTTAATTCCGTCCTTTAATTGGATGACATTTTTACACGATCTCGGATGCACCATGTTGCATAAGATGTCTCATGCAAAGGTGTTAAATCCAACCTTTGATTAGATGACGTTGTCCCGCAATATTGGATTTGCCACGTTTGCAAATGAGAACACAAGTTTAAAACCATGATTTTCTTGGATTATGGATTGTGTCAATCATGTACATTGTTAAAACATAGATGATAAAGAGCAAATAAATATCTATTGCTGGCTGTCTCGTGGAAGAAACGAATGAAGGCATTGTGTTTTTGATCCCGAATATATTTTGAGGCAAGTGCTAATTCATGAATGTTCAACAATGAAAATTCTCCATCTTGTTTAATATGTTTGTCAACAATATTTTAACTTTACCAAATAATGAATATGTTGTGTTTAATTTTCTACATATATAATTCCTAAACATGCGCTTTTGTATTTTAATTATTTAATATGCATTGACCTTTATCATCTGATAAATATATATGAGATGTCTACTTATTCTATATGTTATGTCCTGATATTTCTTCTTAATGTAAATGCTCAATATCGTGTCATGTATCGATTCCACATTGTTTTTTCTCCAAATATAGTACTGTGAGCATTTCTTTCAAATGTAACTCTTAAAGGGACATGAAACCCTAAATGTATCTTTCATTAGTTATGTTGAACATACAATTATAACCAGGTTTCCAATTCTCTTCTATTCTCAAAATGTGCTTCAGTCTCTTGGTATAATGTGTTGAAGGAGCATCAATACACTACTAGTTTTTAAGTGAACACATGGGTGAGGCAATGACAATCGGTAGATATATGCAGCCATCAATCAGCAGATCAAAGCTATGTTCTTTACTGCTCCTAAGCTTTCCTAGATAAACCTTTCAGCAAAGGCAAACAAGATAACTTGTCCGAATATCAGTAAACGTGAATGTTGTTTAAAATGTTATGCTCTGTTAAAATCATGTAAGCAAATGTTCGGCTTTCATACACCTTTTAAATGAAATAGATTTCATAAATGAATCAAACACTATAATATAGCTTGAAAAATATACACTTTATTTAACACATTGAGAGAAATATGGTATACAGGCTTATTATCAAATTGTAATGGTCAATATTTTGTATTAGGAGAACAGTTTGGACATCACAACGTAAAAACCAATCAATCTAATCAACAAGGACAGCATGTGATGATGTTGTCTACACACACTTGTAAACCACACTCTGCAAACAATATGCCTCCATGTACCCGTTCCTATAGAAGCCTATTAAATACAGAGTGTGTTCCACAAGTGTAAGAAAATAACATCATTACATATCTATCCTTTACACATTAAATAAAAAAATATATATCTATATATATAATTACTTCCTCCTCCTTCCCTTCTTCCCATGAGATGGAGGCTCTATGGAAGGCAATTGTCCCCTCCGACGAGTTCTCCTAGGAGATGGTTGGGGAAGAAGGGGAGCAGGAGTACTATGAGTGGTTAAGGGATCACCAGGCTGAGGAGGAGATTGAGGCAGAAGAGATGATGGAGGCTCAGGAGAAGATGGTCCAGGAGCAGACGCTCTTTCCTCCATTCCGCTTGGCACCTCCTGGAGGACCTGCAACATATTATTTAGAGTATTAAAGATATTATTTTGTCCTTTGAGCAGTTGGTTCATTACTCCTGTCATGGACACCCTGTATTCCTCCTGTCCTTCGAGCAGTTGGTTCATTACTCCTGTCATGAACACCCTGTATTCCGCCTGTTCCCTCTGGGAGGCATGCATCTCTTCGAGGAAGTTTCTAATGAGCTCCAGATCTGGCACCTCTGGGGGGATGTTCTCCTCAGGAGGAGCTGGTGCACGGCGGGCTGCTGGTGCATGGAGAGGGTGCTGTAGGGATCTCTTCTGCAGTGGAGGCTTCTTCAGGGTGTGCTTCTTCAGGGATGTCCTCTATTTCTCCCCGAGGTGGTGAGTCATCTGCACCACTCTCATGCCTGGGTGAAGGAGGAGCCTGTTGGTGCTGTGCTTCCTCCTCCCCTGCCTCAGACTCTGTATATTTTAGAAATAAAGAAATCAAGATATTAGCACAGTTCCGAATAAAGATGTCAATGTTAATGAGGCTGCCTTCGTAATTCAATTGTAAGCCAAAGCAATCAATACAATTTCCATATTTTCAAACCCGTCTTTCTGATATCTATATGGTCAATCTGAATGTCTTTTTGAGTTTGTCTTAAATCTGTTTAAATGCACACCTAATCTATAGACTAGCTACTAATGTGATGGATTTTCTTCAAATGCAACTTTCTCAAGGTAATTGTGAATGTGTTTACGTAATAATGTTTAAAAACGGTTTATTGCGTTAGTCCTAGCCGTATTTTTTTGCGTGTGAATGGTTTATAAGGAGGATGTAAAGAGATTAGTAAATAAGCTTACCGGCAGATGAGCGGCGCAGGTTCCTGGTATCAACTCGAAATGGATGGCGCTGGTCTTGATATGAAGTTAAGTTTTCTAATGATAGATAGAAATGGACTTGATGTGCAAGTTTAAATCCACAAAAATAATGTGCAATATACTCACTCCTTCAATAATGTGAGTTCAGCTTCTAAGGTATGCCTTTCTCCAGAAGATAGGAAACAAATCCCAAAGAGGATGTCAGCTGGGCTGGAAATGGATTGAAAACCCCATCAGCAGTAAAATAGTAACTTTTATTACAAATCAAATAGTAACTTACTTATCAAATATAGTAAGTCCGGCTCGTCACAGGAAAAAAAATGATTCCAAGTGTATAAAAGATATAAATATTTATTTTAGCTCTACGCGTTTCAACGCTCAAGCGTCTTTTTCAAGAGCAGTAAAAACAAATAAAAAGTTTATTTGTTTTTTACTGCTCTTGAAAAAGACGCTTGAGCGTTGAAACGCGTAGAGCTAAAATAAATATTTATATCTTTTATACACTTGGAATCATTTTCTTTCCTGTGACGAGCCGGACTTACCATATTTGATAAGTAAGTTATTATTTGATTTGTAATAAAAGTTACTATTTTACTGCTGATGGGGTTTTCAATCCATTTCCAGCCCAGCTGACATCCTCTTTGGGATTTGTTTCCTATCTTCTGGAGAAAGGCATACCTTAGAAGCTGAACTCACATTATTGAAGGAGTGAGTATATTGCACATTATTTTTGTGGATTTAAACTTGCACATCAAGTCCATTTCTATCTATCATTAGAAAACTTAACTTCATATCAAGACCAGCGCCATCCATTTCTATTTGCCTATTGTTTGTACAGTCCCTGGGGAGAGACTGAAGGAAGGCAGCGGTCATCTTTACATCACTTTGATAAGGAGAGTATTGTTTTTTAGTACATTGTGTTAAGCATATCTGTTTGTTAACATCTGACTTGTTTGCTATACACACATTATCTACACACTCCTGGTATCAACTCCTCTGATATCAACTATGCCCACTTTGGATATGTTAGGATGCAGCATGTCCTCCCGGCGGCTGTACACAAAGGTTTGTTCCGGACCGCCACCTGCCCCTGAATAATATTCTCTGTCCCTTGTGAGCTTCTTCTTAAGTTCAGCTCTGCAGTCCCGGTAATGGTGCTGGATAGACTTGACATCCCTCTTATAGTCCCCCACTGCATTAACGGCATCCCTGATCTCCATCCACAACTTCTTCTTATCCGAAGGGGTGGCCCTCTGTGTCTGCAGTCTTGTAGCCCTCTCCATATAAGATTCTATAAGGGCCTCCTTCTTCTCCATGGTATATCTCTCCTCCCTCTGCCTGGGCTTCCCCTGCGATGTGAGCCTCTGTTCCCTGGACCATGAAGCACCCTGTCTACGCTGCACACCACTGGGCCCACTTGTTCATCTTCCACAATGTGGCTGGGTCCACCCACCCATTCCTCTCCCTTCCTCTCCCCCTTCCTCTCTAGTTCCTCTCCCTCTTCCTCTGCCCCTCCCTCTCCCCTGCCTAAACTCCTGCATAACCTCCTCCCTAAGTTCATCCCTATACTCCTGCCTAAGGAGCTCTACTAGCTCCGGGCTAATCTGCCCCCTATCCCTCCCTCCCGCCATACTCAATCAAAATGTGAATGTGCCCAAATGAAAGGGGGTCAAAATAATGAACTAAAAGTAAAAATTGCTCAAAGTGTGAATGGGATAAAAAAAAAGAGGGTAAGGAGTATTAAACAGACACACGTATATGTTAAAAAAGTAACTAACAATAAGTTAGTGTAAATCAAACAAAATATAACTATGGGATGGGTATGGGATAAAAGGGAATGGGGTATAGGATGAAAGGGAATGGGGTATGGAGTGTAGGATGAAAGGGAATAGGGTATGGAATGTATGTAGTGTTAGTGATAAGTGTATGTATGTATTGAATGTGTTTGCGTGTAAATGTGTTTATATAAGGAATGTACCAAAAAACAGCACTCGCTCACTAACGCTCTTTATCTCTCTCACTAACTCACTCTCTCGAAAACTAACTCTCAGACTAACTCTCACACTAATATCTCTCTAATCTCTCTCTCTCTCTCTCATCTCACCAAATCCTCCAACACCTAGAAGACCTGCACCTAACTCAAAAAAGCAATACAGGCAAAGAAGCCATGTTTCTAGCGTGCTTATATACCCTATGTAAATGTTTAATGATGTACCGGTTTGCAAAGTAAACGATGTCCAGGTGTGCTTTCTTTTTGATTTGTATGTGTGCAATGTGTAATAGTTGTTTTAATTTGCGCATGCTCATAATGAGTTTGTAAATGCACATACAGGTATGTATTTGTGGAATGTGTATAATGCAATGTCATAATGATCGTTTTGCCTAACATTCTCCAAATGTATTAATTATCTCCAAATCTAAATGGTGATTTGTGATGGTGTCGTAGTTGTTAAGTGTTGTAAATGTTTTTTCGTTGTACTAATGTTTCGTAATCGGCAATGCAAATGTTTTGTTTGTATATCAGTGTGCAATTCTTTTTTCAAGTTGTTTCGTTCCGTGTTGCAGATCGCAGCGTATTTTCCTATTCCTCGTTTAGTGTAAATATTATGTAGTATTAGTTTTTTCCGATTATGAATCTTGAATGCGTATGTGCTATGTTGCGTGAGCGATTGTTGTTTGTACATTTGAGCTGACTGTTTTTCTTGTCCATGTACGTAATATGACAGAGCAGTGTGTATTTCTCGTGAGATTGAGTGTTAGAAGAAAAATCTGAGTATTCTTCATTTTGCATTGATCTCTATAGGAGAATTCATTACGCGCCCGTGATTACGCTTGGGAAATAAACGCGGTACTCGTGTTACTGGGACGCATTAAGAGGTTCTTTTCAGACTTATAATACCTACATTATGAAAGTTGCGCAATGAATATATAACGTACACGAAATTAGCGAGCAGCCATAACGCCACAACTTGTAATCTAGCTGTTTGTTTCTTATGTATTAAATGTACATGAAACCCAAAATTTTCTGTCATAATTCAGATAGAGAATACAATTTTAAACAACTTTCTAATTTACTTCTATTATCTAATCTGTTTCATTCTCTTAGTATCATTTGATGAAGGAGAAGCAATGCACTACTAGTTTCTAACTGAACACATGGGAGAGCCAATCACATTCAATATATATTTGCAGCCACCAATCAACAGCTTGAACCTAGTTTATCTGCTGCTCATGAACTTGCCTAGATAAAACGTTCAGCAAATGATAACAAGAGAAGGAAGCAAATTAAATAATAGAAGTAAATTGGAAAGTTGTTTAAAATTGTTTTCTCTATCTGAATCATGAAAGAAAATGTTTGGGTTTCATGTCCCTTTAAGTCTTAAAGGAGCATGAAAGCCAAAT
The DNA here is from genome assembly GCF_027579735.1 of Bombina bombina. Classification (NCBI taxonomy): domain Eukaryota; kingdom Metazoa; phylum Chordata; class Amphibia; order Anura; family Bombinatoridae; genus Bombina; species Bombina bombina. Next base: position 330,199,575 of record NC_069503.1, read on the forward strand.
TATTTCTTTCATGATTGAGAAGATAGAGCATACAATCTTCAACAATATTTCAATTCACTTCTATTATGTAATTTGTTTTGTTCTCTTGGTATCCTTTGTTGAAAAGCCTACCTAGGTAGTCTTAGGAGCTGGGAGCTAGCTGGTGATTGGTGGCTGCACATACATGCCTCTTGTCATTGGCTTATTGATATGTTCAGCTAGCTCCCTGATGCATTTCTGCTCCTTCAACAAGAGAATGAAGCCAAAATGATAACAGAAGTAAATTAGAAAATTGTTTAACATTGTATGCTCTATCTGAATCATGAAAGAAACAATTTGGGCTTCATGTACCTTTAACCCCTTAATGACCGACGCTGTACGCCCTCACAAAAAATACTCTTAACGACCGAGGACTTATGGCATACGTTGTCGGCCTTGGAAAGCAGTGGAAGCTATCCTGATCGCTTCCAGCTGCTTTCCGGTTATTACAGTGACGCCTCGATATCGAGGCATCCTGCAATAACATTTCTTACCCCTCCGATGCAGAGAGAGCCACTCTGTGGCCCTCTCTGCACCGGACATCGATGGCCGGTATCGTTGGTGGGTGGGAGGTGGGTGGGTGGCCATCGATGGCTTAGATCAGTAAGAGGGGGGCCGGGTCGCCCGGGGCACGCATGAGAGGCGGCAGGCAGGCACGTGCACAGGGAGGGAGTGGGTGGGAACCGCTACATTACAGAAAATATGTTTGGCAAAAGTGGGAGAGTTGGGGGAGGGAAGTGCAGTAAAACCATATAAAAACGGATCTGGGAGGGGGTGGGGGGTTAGGGTTGGTAGCTAAGGGGGATCCTTCACAGCAGCCTATATAATGCTATAAAAAAAAGCTACCTTTTATTTTAGTACTGGCAGACTTTCTGCCAGTACTTAAGATGGCGAGGACATTTGTGGGGTGGGGGAGGGAAGAGAGCTGTTTGGGAAGGATCAGGGGGTCTGATGTGTCAGGTGGAAGGCTGATCTCTACACTAAAGCTAAAATTAACACACAGTATATATATATGCACATATACTTAATAGCCCTTTATAGTAAAATACATTGCCATATGCCATATCCCTTTTAACCCTTCTAAAAAAAATTATATCAAATTTTCTTCATTCTCTTGGTATCTTTATTTGAAATGCATGAATGTTTAGATGCCGGCCCATTTTTGGTGAATAACCTGGGTTGTTCTTGTTGATTGGTGGATAAATTTATCCACCAATAAAAAAGTGCTGTCCAAAGTTCTGACCCCCCCAAAAAAAGCTTAGATGCCTTCTTTTTCAAATAAAGATAGCAAGAGAACGAATAATTGATAATAGGAGTAAATTAGAAGTTCCTTAAAATTTCATGATCTAACTGAATCACGAAAGAAAAACATTGGATTCAGTATGCCTTTAATATTTTTTTTATTTTTGTTATATATGAGTGTAACACTTTATCATAATGTTTTTTCCATGTGTTTTGTGGAGATTTTTTCGAGCACACCCATTTACTTTCAACTTATAATATGCGCCATAGTTAACGCTGTCACAATATTGCTTACACTAGCATGCCACTTCTAGACATTTTTTAACTTTATGGCTTACTCCTCAACATTAAAAAATCTGCCTTTGATATAATAGTCAGTTTAACAATAATTTTGGCTCCCGCTATAAAAGGAGCTTAGACACAGATAGATTGAACTCATCATACAACAATAGGTGACTCCCAATAGCAGGAGATTTAACACAATAGTTCATTTTGGCTCCCGTTAGAAGGAGCCCAGTCTCAGATAGATTGAATTTGTTGATGCTATGATTTGTGACTTCTAGTAGCAAGAGCCACAAGAAAGGCTGTGTTTAATATTTTCCCAAAGGCAGTATAAATATTATTTCAAAACAAAGGAGTTTAAGTATTTCTTAATCAAGCATGCGTGTGTTGTTCCTGTTTGTTTAATAACCATAATAAACTAGTATGAATAAGAAGTATGTCAATTATTTATAATACTAAACTGCACTTAATGATATTAAAATAGAAGGTATCTGCCAAGTGCCAGTCTCCAGCTAATGCACCCAAGCTCTGCAGAGGGTGTCAAGTTCCTGTATCCAGTTCCTGTACTCTAGCTCAAGAGAGGGTATCTGCTAAGTGCCAGTCTCCAGTTCCTCCTTCCAAGTTATGCAAAGGGTATCTGCCACATACCAGTATCCAACTATTGTACACATACCAGTATTTAGCTATTGTACTCAAACTCTGCATTGGGTGTCCACCCAGCTAATTTATCCTGTTCCAGCCGTCTGCCTCAAGTGGGCATTCCAATCTTTGGCCTCAAGTGGGCATTCCAATATTTGGCCTCAAGTGGGCATTCCAATATTTAGCCTCAAGTGGGCATTCCAGTCTTTGGCCTCAAGTGGGCATCTAGTCTTTGGCCTCAAGTGGGCATTCTAGTCTTTGGCCTCAAGTGGGCATTCCAATCTCTGGCCTCAAGTGGGTATTCTAGTCTTCAGCCTCAAGTGGGCTTTCCAGTCTTCTGCTTCGACTAGGCATTCCTGTTCCTGGCCCTATCATGGGTATTCCTGACTCAGCCTTCGTGTGGGCACTCCAGTCTCGGCCTTCATGTGGGCATTCCTGTTCCTGACCCTATCATGGGCATTACCTCCTATTTCAGCTCTGGAGTGGACGCACCTGTTCACCTATCCTGCTTCTAGTAACGGATCCTTCCATGTCCTGTACAATAAACTTTCATTGACAGTCATGACATTTGTATTGTTTGTACCTTAATAAATGTAATGTATCTCTGTTTAATACTGTGTAAAATGTTGGCAATTTATAAATAAATGTTAATAATAATAAAAGCTAATTGGTTGTGTATAGAGAGGGCAGAGCACCTTTTCTTTCTAGGTATATTACCTAAATGTTCATTTATTCTGGACCTAACCTCTCAGGTGGTGAGGCTCACATATCGAATGGAACTTTGTATACATTCTGTTAGGTATATCACAAATTTTGTTGAACAGTTGATACATCCTCTAGTATTGAAAACTTCCCCAGTTACATGAGAATTGAATCATTGAAACCTGAATACAATCACATGCATTACAATGTATGCTACCACATCTAAAAGTGCCAAAATGAGTCAACCAAGATCTACCTGATTAATGAGAGGGCATACTAGGTGGAACCATATGTCCAATAGTCAAAATTTTAGTATACACCGATTAGCAACCACCTTTAATTATGTCTTTAAGTTCATCATCACCATACAATATCTGCAAATATTAGTGGGTAATGTTATTCCTATTACCTAAGCCTCTGAAAATTGCATCCATTTAATAGACATAATGAAACTTAAATATTATGCAAAAAATATATCAGTTCCAGGTTTGATTTTTGCTGTCAAGTTCCAACCCATAAAGAAGTGTTAATTTTGTAAAATAATTTAAACATAACCACTCATAGAGAGATGTCCTAACCCAACAAAATATTCCCAGCTCAATACAATTACCTCACTGCAATTAACCCTATGACCCCCACCAAAAACATCCTAACCCCACTCTCTAGAAATCTACAGCATGTTTAACCCCCACCAACCTAAAATTAAGCTCTCCTCAACATAACTAACTGTGATATACTCTCCTCCAGTTACTATGTATAATAATGACTGATAATTAACCAATCAGATAGTTTCAACTTTTACAGCTAGCCAACTAATTTACAGGTCTAATTAATGGGGGTCACTTTGGCATTGTTAGTTTTAGTATATGGGGTCAAATGTAGGAAGGTCGCAGTTAAAGTAGGGGTCTAACATTGCAGTTGGGGTGTTATGGCATAGGCTATGACACTAACGGTAACTAATATACTGATAACTAATATAGATACCATTGCTATCTGGCTGTTTATAGAAATGAGCTTTCAGCTACTGCTATTAGTTATAAAACTGCAAATAGAGATCTGTAAGTTTTTTTATAGCAGTTCTTTTATAGCAACTTCCATAGTTTCTAACAAACAGCTGGAGTAAAGAGCAATATGATATATATGATATATGAGGAAAAACGTCCAATAGTGTAGTTTTAAGGTCAGTTTGGGTCTAAGCATCACATAATGATGAATAAATAAATATATGTTTCAAAAAATTGTAATTATTCCTGAGTTGCTTATGATAGCAAAAAGCTTCAGTGACCATGGATAAATACATTTTACGTGTCCCTCCTCCATATTTAAATTACTTTTCCTGCTATTGCAGCTTCATTGGTTAAAAATCTATCTCACGTATGTGATGATCTGTAGAAATGTTAGCTATTTTTGAAAAAAAAAAAAGTTATTTTTAGCATAACTTGCTTCAAGGATTTCAGGATTCTCAAACATAAATCAACAGCTGTGTCAACACAGAAAATATCAGATATTAGATCCAGATGGAAATCTAGCATTACGTACTGTTCAAAGGATGGTGGATAACATTATACAGGAAGCTTCATATATACTTTATATGTTTTTGTATTTAACTATATAGTAAAAGTTAAGCAGTTCTTTATACTTTGATGTTAACTAGTAAAATGAACTTCCAGGTTCTCTTTCATCTAAATTATTTTGCAATTATACCACATATTTTAACTGTTCTAATAATCAAATGCAGTTTTGACATTCTTTAATAAATGTGAGTCTAGTTTTCTTTGACGGAGTTTTATATGTGTTTTGTATGTCTCTCAAGGAAACCACATGGTTTTTATTAGAGATTTGTTGATGTTCTATTTAAATATTGCCATTAATTATATTAAATTCATATTCTTTGTCATATATAATTGAATTCAATTTACTATTTTAAACATTCTTCCATGTGCACCTTGTTTACTTTTACAACTACATTCTAATCTCTTGGGCATAGTATGAAGGTTGCAGTAATGTTCTTTTTGATCAGACTTTGTTTCTCATTTTTGATTTGTACTATATAGCTAATATGACTTAGTAACCTCCCACGTGTATATCCCTGAAAGAGTTGACTCACTGAGCTTTAAAGGGACTTAAAACTTAAACATTTTCTTTCATTTTTATTATTATAACATCAAGTATACAGGTACAGGCGTACAATAAACAGACATATACATAAATCATGTGTATATACAGGGAGTGCAGAATTATTAGGCAAATGAGTATTTTGACCACATCATCCTCTTTATGCATGTTGTCTTACTCCAAGCTGTATAGCTGTGACAGGCTCAGAAAAGTCAAAAATAGTGAGATATCTTGCAGAGGGATGCAGCACTCTTAAAATTGCAAAGCTTCTGAAGCGTGATCATCGAACAATCAAGCGTTTCATTCAAAATAGTCAACAGGGTCGCAAGAAGCGTGTGGAAAAACCAAGGCGCAAAATAACTGCCCATGAACTGAGAAAAGTCAAGCGTGCAGCTGCCAAGATGCCACTTGCCACCAGTTTGGCCATATTTCAGAGCTGCAACATCACTGGAGTGCCCAAAAGCACAAGGTGTGCAATACTCAGAGACATGGCCAAGGTAAGAAAGGCTGAAAGACGACCACCACTGAACAAGACACACAAGCTGAAACGTCAAGACTGGGCCAAGAAATATCTCAAGACTGATTTTTCTAAGGTTTTATGGACTGATGAAATGAGAGTGAGTCTTGATGGGCCAGATGGATGGGCCCGTGGCTGGATTGGTAAAGGGCAGAGAGCTCCAGTCCGACTCAGACGCCAGCAAGGTGGAGGTGGAGTACTGGTTTGGGCTGGTATCATCAAAGATGAGCTTGTGGGGCCTTTTCGGGTTGAGGATGGAGTCAAGCTCAACTCCCAGTCCTACTGCCAGTTTCTGGAAGACACCTTCTTCAAGCAGTGGTACAGGAAGAAGTCTGCATCCTTCAAGAAAAACATGATTTTCATGCAGGACAATGCTCCATCACACGCGTCCAAGTACTCCACAGCGTGGCTGGCAAGAAAGGGTATAAAAGAAGAAAATCTAATGACATGGCCTCCTTGTTCACCTGATCTGAACCCCATTGAGAACCTGTGGTCCATCATCAAATGTGAGATTTACAAGGAGGGAAAACAGTACACCTCTCTGAACAGTGTCTGGGAGGCTGTGGTTGCTGCTGCACGCAATGTTGATGGTGAACAGATCAAAACACTGACAGAATCCATGGATGGCAGGCTTTTGAGTGTCCTTGCAAAGAAAGGTGGCTATATTGGTCACTGATTTGTTTTTGTTTTGTTTTTGAATGTCAGAAATGTATATTTGTGAATGTTGAGATGTTATATTGGTTTCACTGGTAAAAATAAATAATTGAAATGGGTATATATTTGTTTTTTGTTAAGTTGCCTAATAATTATGCACAGTAATAGTCACCTGCACACACAGATATCCCCCTAAAATAGCTATAACTAAAAACAAACTAAAAACTACTTCCAAAACTATTCAGCTTTGATATTAATGAGTTTTTTGGGTTCATTGAGAAAATGGTTGTTGTTCAATAATAAAATTAATCCTCAAAAATACAACTTGCCTAATAATTCTGCACTCCCTGTAGTTATGGAGTACAATAAGTAACAGATAATTACATAATCGTAGGAGTACAGGGCCCTGACATGGAGTCACTGTAAGCTGTAAAGCATCTTTACATAAAATGGTCTGCATGACAGGTGGATTTATGAGCTTACATTCTAAAGGAAATACATGGGAAAGTTGAGGAAGAAAGAAACATAAGTAGTGGAGACATATTTAAGTATGTTGCAGGCATACCTGAACTTATATGCTTTTATGGAACTTTTTGAGACTAAAGGCAAGTCTGAATGAGCAAGGCAAGGAGTTCCATATGATATGATCATGAGTGTGAGGAAGTGATGAGAGATGAGGAGAGAAGTAGGTTGTGAGCTCAGTGGAGGGGGCAGGTTGGGGAGTATTTGTATACAAGGGCAAAAATATAGGAGGGTGCAATGTTGGTGACGGCTTTAAAAGTTAGGGTCAAAATTTAGATTTTTATTCTTGAGGCTAAGGGAAGCCAGTGGAGATGTTGGCAAGAAGATGTAGCAGATGTGGAGTGAGGCTTAAAGGGACATTAAACACTAAATAAATGCTTTATAGAATGATGCATTCAAAGAAAGGATTAGTCTGAGAATAACATGTAGATGTATTTTTAAAGTCTCATTAGCTATTTAAATATTGACTAAATATTTGTAAAGTTTTAGGGGCATATGTATCAAGCTCCGTATGGAGCTTGATGCCCCGTGTTTCTGGCGAACCTGCAGACTCGCCAGAAACAGCAGTTATGAAGCTGCAGTCACAAAGACCGCTGCTCCATAACCTGTCCGCCTGCTCTGGGCAGACGGACAAACATCTCCGGAAATCAACTCGATCGAGTAGGATCGGGTTGATTGACAACCCCCTGCTGGCGGCCTATTGGCCGCGAGTCTGCAGGGGGCGGCGTTGCACCAGCAGCTCTATTGCTCGCCGTATTGAGTGAGGTCTGGCAGACCTGATCCGCACAGTCGGATCAGGTCTGCCAAACCTTGATAAATAGAGGCCTTAGTGTCTATAAAACAATGGGTGCTGCCATATAGTTACTTAGATTACCTTTTCTGCTGTGGCCAAAAAGGGACAGTTATAACGAGGTCATTAGAGTGGGCAGCCAATGGCTGTGTGGAATATAACAGTGTTCTGCACTTCCATTTCTACCAGGAACTGAAAAGATCACAATTGCAGAATGGAATAACAGGAAAAGGGAACACAATAAACAATGAAAGAGTATTGCAGAGTTTTTATATATATATATATATATATATATATATATATATATATACAACTTATCATTTTATATTACCATATCAAGGTAATTAAAGTCAATTTAAGGAAGATGAGCCATGCAGAGGCATTCATGATGGATTGCAGTGGGGATAGGCGGTAGCTTGGGAGACCAGAGAAGACAGAATTGCAGTAGTCAAGGTGTTGAATAATAAGGGAATGGTCTTAGTTGTATGTTGAATGAGGAAGTGACATTTTTTTAAGGTGGAAGTGGCAGGAGTTAAATAAGGACTTAATGTGGGGAGTAAAAAAAAGTTCTGAGTCAAGTATGACACCAAGGCAGAGGGCCTGAGGGGTAGAGATGATGACAGATTTGTCCACAGTAAGTGAGATTTGGGGAAATAGAGTTCAGTTTTACAGAGGTTCAGCTTTAGGTATTGAGAAGCCATCCGGGATGATATATTAGCTAGGCCAGTTGGTGACATAAATCAGCAGGGAAGAGGAAATGTCTGGTGCAGAAAGGTAGATTTGGGTGCTGTCATGAGATGCAGGACACAGCATAGAAGGTACACCGCTATTTTATTGCAGAGCATAGAAGTAAACAGTTTGTACAACACATCTAACTTGGTAAAATGGTTAACTGTAATGAAAACAGAAACAGAGGCGCCACATGTGTAGATCAATCAAAGCTGACAATATCCAAGCGATACAAGATACAGGATTCTCACAAACGTGAAGGCACTCTCTTGTGCCTGTAGAGGCAGGCTGGTATTCTCACAGCAAACCAGCTGGCTGTACAAGGGAATCCCCGTCGTGATGTCCTGTGGTTCTAGTTGTCCCAACAGCAACCCTTGCCTGGGTCACTTTCAGCAGAATGGAACTGGAGTGAAGCGGGGAGAAAGGCTAAACAGCCCTTAGGTTACTTACAAGGGAAATGCCACACAAACACCAGACTTGTAAAAAAATAAACCAAGTATTTTATTGTTCCAAAAATAAAAATACCATCAGTGCAACGAATTACAGCTGGGTGTGTTAAAAGGCAAATCTCCTTGTGTATGCAGAGATAATAGCGACGCGTTTCTCAGGGATAACCCTGTTTCATCAGGCTTGTATCATATATATAGATACAAGCCTGATGAAACAGGGTTATCCCTGAGAAACGCGTCGCTATTATCTCTGCATACACAAGGAGATTTGTCTTTTAACACACCCAGCTGTAATTCGTTGCACTGATGGTATTTTTATTTTTGGAACAATAAAATACTTGGTTTATTTTTTTACAAGTCTGGTGTTTGTGTGGCATTTCCCTTGTAAGTAATCTAAGGGCTGTTTAGCCTTTCTCCCTGCTTCACTCCAGTTCCATTCTGCTGAAAGTGACCCAGGCAAGAGTTGCTGTTGGGACAACTAGAACCACAGGACATCACGACGGGGATTCCCTTGTACAGCCAGCTGGTTTGCTGTGAGAATACCAGCCTGCCTCTACAGGCACAAGAGAGTGCCTTCACGTTTGTGAGTATCCTGTATCTTGTATTGCTTGGATATTGTCAGCTTTGATTGATCTACACATGTGGCGCCTCTGTTTCTGTTTTCATTACAGTTAACCATTTTAGAAGCTACACCATCGTTTGGGTGAAGACCGAGAGCTGCCTGTTCTATTTTTGGACTTTGTTGGATACCATTTGAACTTATCTATTGCCAGATTGGTCACGTGCTACGTCTGTATATACACATATTTTTAACAATTTTAATTTCTTTACATTATGTATATGGTGTGACGAGTTGCACACTGATTTTAGCAATTTTTACCATTGGTTACTAGCGCCTCCTATAGGGGACTGGTGGTATTCTTTATCACAAATATCCCTGTATTTACATCTAACTTGGTAACTGTGACATAGACAATAATAACCTTAAACCATGACCCCATCCAGTGACGTCACTTCCCACTCTCATCACATCTTCCCCCTTTTCAAAGGACAAAGCATAACTTTTTTTTTCTTTGAATACATCAAATAACAAGTTAAAGAGAATATATATAAACAACATGAAATACAATCCTGACTTGAACATTGGGGTAGACTACCCTAGTCCACAGTGACCATGGGATTATTCTGCCCATACTTCCGGTCACTGCTCTAACTAGTGCTAATCCCGATATCGGGCTGGAAGTTTCACCACTCTTCCACTTGATGTCATTTTACATGAACTGTCCTCTGATACAGAAGATGGTGATTGAGAGTCTGCTGGAAGCAAAGAAGTATCCCCGCTGTGATCTTGCTGAGGGGAAGGCACCCCTCTTAAAACAGGGGATCCCACCGGCGGTGGTACTGAGGCATCCAGTCCCAAACTTTCAGGTACAGGCTGAAGATGTTTTCAGTTTCGACGTGTGACTGTCCCTCCATCAGTAAGGACTGCATAATACCTTGGTTCTGGAGAGCATCCAATTACCGTAGCAGGCGTCTTCCATTTCTTCTCATCATCCAGTTTAACTCTGACACTTTGCCCCACATTCAGCTCCTGCAAGGGCCTCACAGGGTGTCTCCTGTCGTAGAAGAATCAATAGTCCCTTTTAGCCTCTTCATCCCTCCTAAGGACCTCGTCCCGAGGAACAGAGCTAGTTGGCTGGAAGACACCCACAGAGGGTAAAGTGGTGTGAATCTGGCATCCTAGCATCAGCTGTGCTGGGCTAAACCCGTGGCTTGAATGCGAGTTGCCCTATAGGACAAGAGGGCTATGTACCGCTCAGATTGCTTCAAAATGAACTTTGTTGTTTTAACTGCCCTTTCAGCCATTCCATTGGCCTGCGGGTAATGTGGACTCGATGTAGAATGGACAAAATCATATTCACTGCTGAAAGAACTGAACTCTATGAAAGCAATCTGCATTCTGTTATCACTCACTAACTCCATTGGTATGCCCCACAAGGCGAACAAGCTCTTGAGACAAGTGATAACGGCCTGACTTGTGTTCTCATTCAAGGGTGCAATCTCCAAATACCTGGAATAGTAGTCAATCACGACTGGTACTTTTTCCTGTGCACTTCACACAAATCAGCAGCTATTTTCTGCCACGGGCCTGCAGGCAACCGAGTAGAAATCAAGGGCTCCCTTCTCTGAGTAAGCCGGCATTCCCGGCAAAAGGCACATTTTGACACATGGCTTGCGATGTCGGAACTGATCCCAGGCCACCATACTGACATAGCTGCCCTTTCTCTGCACTTTGTAATGCCCAAGTGGCTATCATGAATCCTGTTTAACATCTCCTGCCGCATGCTAACAGGAATAACAATGCGGTCCTGGAACAGCACTAACCCATCCATCCAGTTTTGTGAGCTGCGACCTTTCTGACTGGTAAGAACTTAAAGACATCCAGGCTGCCCGTCTCTCGGGCCAACCTTCTTTTATGTACTTAATAACTTCTTGAAGGTCAGTATCTTAATATGTCTCATTTCTTATTTGCTCTAGCTTCCCTGACAAAATGGATTTGGATTCCAGAACTGAATCTACATACACTTTCACATCTGATTCCGTTGAAGACTCTTGAGCAGCAGCCAGCGGGAGCCTGGAAAGTGTATCTGCCACTACCAGTTGTTTCCCCGGCACATGCACTGCCTTAACATTGAACCTGAGCAGCCTCATCAGAAGTCTCTGGCATCTTAGGGGTGTTTTGTCAATATCATAGGAGTTGATTAGAGGGACTAGCGGTTTATTGTCAGTTTCCAGACTAAATTTCTCTAAACCCACTAGGTAACGCTGGAAGCGCTCACAGGCCAAAACTGCAGCCCGGCACTCTTTCTCAATTTGGGCGTACTTCGACTCAGCAGCCGTCAGTGTACGGGAACAGTAGGCGATGGGAAGCGCTCACAGGCCAAAACTGCAGCCCGGCACTCTTTCTCAATTTGGGCGTACTTCGACTCAGCAGCCGTCAGTGTACGGGAACAGTAGGCGATGGGCTGTAGTTTGTTCTCATTCAACTGCAGGAGGGCAGCCCCTAACCCATAACTACTCGCATCAGCACTAACCACAGTCTTTTTAGAAGGGTCAAAGAACCCCAACACTGCAGCAGACCCCAGCAGGGACTTGACCTGCACAAAGAATTCTTCCTGTGAAGGTCCCCAGACCCAGGCAACATCTTTCTTTAGCAACTCTGTGATAGGGTGTAGTATTGTGGATATATCTAAAAGGAACCTGCCCACATAATTTACAAGGCCCAATATTTGTCTCAGCTCATGTACATCAGAAGGACTTTTCATCTGTTCAATAGCACAGATTTTATCAGGGTCCGACTTGATGCCATCCCCATTGATGATATGCCCAAAGTAAGATGGGCTGTAGTTTGTTCTCATTCAACTGCAGGAGGGCAGCCCCTAACCCATAACTACTCGCATCAGCACTAACCACAGTCTTTTTAGAAGGGTCAAAGAACCCCAACACTGCAGCAGACCCCAGCAGGGACTTGACCTGCACAAAGAATTCTTCCTGTGAAGGTCCCCAGACCCAGGCAACATCTTTCTTTAGCAACTCTGTGATAGGGTGTAGTATTGTGGATATATCTAAAAGGAACCTGCCCACATAATTTACAAGGCCCAATATTTGTCTCAGCTCATGTACATCAGAAGGACTTTTCATCTGTTCAATAGCACAGATTTTATCAGGGTCCGACTTGATGCCATCCCCATTGATGATATGCCCAAAGTAACATAACTCAGCTTTCCTAAAATGGCATTTCTCCTTATTTAATTTCAGCCCAGACTCTCTAATGGTCTGCAGCACACAGCTCAATTGCTGATCATGTTCTTCCAATGTAGACCCATACACCAAAATGTCATCCATGACAACTGCCGTGCCCTTGTGGTCCCTTAGGAGAGAACTCATCTCTCTTTGAAAGATTTCAGGAGCAGATGATATCCCGAAGGGGAGTCTGCAGAAGCAAAACTGACCTACTGGTGTAATGAAGGTAGTCAGTTTGCTGCACTTTGGATCTAGAGGTATTTGCCAGAAGCCGCTGGAAGCATCCAGTATAGAGAAGAACTTCGCCACAGCCAATTTCGGAGCTATGTCTTCAAGTATTGGCAACACATATCTCTCTCTTCACCGCCTCATTCAGCATTTTCAAGTCTACGCAGATGCGTACCTTCCCGTTTTTCTTCGCAACAGGCACAATGGGGGCACACCAGTCAGTTGCTTCAACAACCTCTTCGATGACTCCCATATTCTTCATACGCAGAAGTTCCTTATCCACTTGAGGCATGAGCGGGAACGGAATTCTACGAGGAGTGGTAATGGTGTATGGGACTGCATCACCTTTAAGTGATATTCAGACTGGGTTGCAATTCAGTAGGCCCAATTCACCAAACATGTCTTCTGAAATCTTATTCACTCTGGCGACCAGGCAAAAACCACAAGCTGCTTTTCTGCTCAATAGGTTGTTAACACACTGACCTCTAATCACATGTACCCACATGGTGAATTTCCTCTGCTTGTACTTGCAGCTGGCAAGAAATTTCCCTGCACAATTGATGCGGCCACCAGGACTATGAACTTTTGTTGTAACTTTCGCCAGCTGAGGCTGTTGAGGCAGTTTTACAAATGCTGCAAGGGACATAACAGTGATGTCTGCTCCTGTGTCAATCTTAAAGGCAACTTTGGCTCCCATTACAGTAAGAGTAACCCACCAATCTTCATCTGAACCAGACCATTCAACAACAGACCCAACAAAGGACACTTCTTGACCCTCCTGGTCACTATCCACATGCATCTCATTAATGTATTCAGTTTTACACACCACTTCAAAATGGCCCATTCGGTTACATTTTCTACATATTTTGTCTTTAGCAGGGCATAAGACACGCTGATCATGGATACGGTTACACCGCATGCAGCGAGCATGCTGCACCCATCCGCTTCTGGGCCTATCTGTTTCCCTTGGTCTACCGCTCTTCTACTTCACTAGCAGCTCTCCTGAACTGCTGCATTTCATCCACAATACTCTCAGACCTCAGATCTGCACTTTTCTTTTTCACCAGTTCACTCTGGCGGGCCATCCTAATAGCCCCATACAATGGTAAATCAGCCTCCAACTGTAGCTTCAGTGAGACTTCAGCATCTGCAATTCCTATGACTATTCTGTCACTGATTTGCATTTGCTCCTCTTTAGCAACACCAAACTCACAGAATTCAGCTACTTCATACCGGCTGCGCACAAATGATTCCACAGATTCTCCCACACGCTGGGCACGTTTGTGAAAACATGCCCTTTTATGAATCACATTTCTTTTGGGTACAAAGTGGGCACTGAGTTTATTCATAACTATTTCAAAGTCAAAATTTTCCCCTTCTTGGAAAGTAAAGACATTGAACACTGGCTCCACATCTTTCCCCATAGAGTATAAAAGAGAATTAACTTGTACTTCACCACTCTCCTTGTCCAGCTTGGAAGCAACCCTGAAGTGTTAAAACCGCTGACGCCATGTGGGACAAGCTGCAGGCTGAGAGAAATCAAAAGGCTCAGGTGGGGTAAACTTCAACATTGTCATTAATCAGGAAACAGAACTGCATGCAAGTACTTTTGACACCATGTCATGAGATGCAGGACACAGCATAGAAGGTACAACGCTATTTATTGCAGAGCATAGAAGTAAACAGCTTGTACAACACATCTAACTTGGTAACTGCGACATAGACAATATTAACCCTAAACCACGCCCCCATCCGGTGACATCACTTCCCACTCTCATCACAGGTGCCATAAGCATAAGGATGATACTGAAACCCACAGGTTAATTAAAGAGCGTAGAGATTATGTGTAGAAGGGGACCTAGAACTGAGCCTTGAAGTACCCTAACAGAGAGGGGTAGAGGGGAGGAGGAAGAGTCAGAGAAGGATACACTGTATGGTTAGAAAGGTAGGAAGAGAGCCACATTAGAGCTGTGTCACAAATACCCAAGGATTGAATGGTCTGGATCAGCAGTGGATGGTCAACAGTGTCAAAGGCTGCAGAGAGGTCTAAAAGGATTAGCATGAAATACTGACCTTTAGAATATTCAGTAAGCAAGTCATTTGTCACCTTGGTGATGGCTGCTACGGTAGAGTGTTGGAGGCAAAAGTGTGATAAGAATTTATAAACAATCTGCTCATGAAGCTTAGAGACAAGGGGAAGAAGATATATTGGGCAATAGATGCAAGGGGATACTGGATCAAGTGATGTTTATTAAGAATGGGTGTAATTAGAGCATATTTAAGGGATGATGGAAATATACCAGATTTAAGGGAGAGGTGTAAGAGAAGCGGAAAAGAAAAGGTTTTAGTTGTGAGGAAATAGGGTCAAGGTGACAGGTAGTAATATGGGAAGATGAAAGGAGATTCTCAGTTAGAGTAGACATTTCTATTATCAATTTTCTTAATTCTCTTGGTGTCCTTTTTGAAGGAACAGCAATGGTAGTTAGCTGAACACATCTGTTGAGCTAATGATAAGAGGCATATATATTCAACCACTAATCAGCTACCAGTAGTGCATTCCTGCTCCTGAGCCTGCCTAGGCATGATTTTTAACAAAGGATACCAAGAGAAAGAAGTAAATTATTTAAAATAAGTAAATTGGAAAGTTGGTTAAAATTGCATCCTCTATCTGAATACTGAAAGTTTAATTTTAACTTTACTGTCACTTTAATTTAAGCCCACCCCTGTTCTTAGAGATGTACTTTATAGGTTTCAGGGACAACCACATTTTCTGTGCACAGAATAATGTGTAGACCCTAAACCCTATTGGTTTTTCCTGGATTCCTGCAGATAAGTTTACATACTTTGGCAAGAGAATGGTACAAAATGTCAAATTTCATATATAATTTTGGGAATAGTGATCAGTTAAATATTTTTTCCTGTTAGTAAATTGTGCGGAATTCTGTCCTTGCAGCAGTTATTGATATTGGGATTTGTACTGTAATGGAAGTGCTATACAAAATCTAATCAGCAGATTTTATGCAATGGCTTTCAATCCTATTATTTAGGGGCCAATTCATGTGAACAAGGTTTGCATGCAGGAAACCTGTCTGCTGTCTGTACCTCTCCCATTCCATTTAACCCTATCCTCCACTTTTCCAACTTCCCAAACCACTATTAGCCCTAACTGCAGCTGTCTTGGTCCCCAAAGCACAATTAACTTTTTAACGTTGACCCTATCCCAGTGCAACCACAAACCTGTCCCTGTGCAATTAACCCTAATTACTGCTGACCAGATTCTTTCAGCACTGTTAACCAATCCCTAACTGTATCTACACATGACACACATGACTATGGCAATAATTATACCTTCCCATAACAATAGCCCACATTATTCTAAACACCCCTCAGCGCTATCCCTCTGTCAGTTAAACACTTTACAATATCTATTTCCACCACTAAACTTAACTAACATATAATCCCCCATCTTTAATTCCTTGACTACATGACTCCCTTGCCATCACAAACAACTCCCAAAACAAAATACCCTAAATTAAGCCTTTCCTGACGGGACTTATTTGTCTACATCAGAACAAAATTCTGATGTAAACAAATAAGTTAAAATTATATCAAAGAGGGGATCGGGTCGAGGGGGAGAGCATACAACGCTAGGCATGCCCCCTATCCCGCGATGCCATTTAACATGCGGCTATTGCTTCAGGAAATAAGTTTATACTGCACAAATAATATGGGAAGACTTGGTGGGTCGTTTGGTTCTTAAAGGGACACTGAACCCAATTTTTTTTCTTTCATAATTCAGACAGAGCATGCAATTTTAAGCAACTTTCAAATTGACTCCTATTATCACATTTTCTTCATTCTCTTGGTATCTTTATTTGAAAAGCAAGAATGTAAGTTTAGATGCTGGGCCATTTTTGGTGAACAACCTGGGTTGTTCTTGCTAATTGGTGGATAAATTCACCCACCAATAAACAAGTGAAATCCAGGTTTCTGAACCAAAAATTGTCTGTCTCCTTAGCTTAGATGCCTTCTTTTTCAAATAAAGATAGCAAGAGAACGAAGAAAAATTGATAATAGAAGTAAATTAGAAAGTTGCTTAAAATTGCATGCTCTATCTGAATCATGAAAGAAAATATTTGGGTTCAGTGTCCCTATAACTACCATCAAATTCTAGGTTTCTATACTGCTGCTGGCCAGAAAAGTTTGATAAATGGAGAGACTCAATTAACTTTTTTATTATTATCTGCAAACGAAATATAGGTTTTTATGTTTAATTAAAAGATAATATTGAACTCTTTTAGATAAAGACTTTTTTTGTAATTTGGAAGAGGTTAAAGAGACATGAAATCCAAAAATTTTCTTTCATGATCGAGATAGGGGATACAATTTTTCAATGTACTTCTTTTATCTAATTTGCTTTGTTCTCTTGCTATCTATTGTTGAAATGCATACCTAGGTAGACACAGGAGCTGGGAGCTAGATGCTGATTGGTGGCTGCACATATATGCCTCTTGTGATTGGCTTACTGATGTGTTTAGCTTGCTCCCACCAGTGCATTGCTGCTCTTTCAACAAAGGATACCAAGAAAAAAAGCTAAATTGATAATAGAAGTAAATTAGATGTAAATCTAATTTACTAACAGAGCATATCATTTTTGAAAGTTTCCAATTTACTTCTATTATCAAATTTGCTCAGTTCCCATAGTATTCTTTGTTAAAGAGATACCTAGGTAGTTGTCTGGAGCACTACATAGCAGGAAATTGCACTGTTATCTAGTGCTCTTGCAAATGGATAAAATTTCTGCAAAACTGGGGGCGGAGCCGACCATGGATTGAAATGGCCGCATTAGTGTGAAGCTCTACAGTATCATAGGCACAGTTAGGGTATAAAATAACATATAGCAGCGCTTTGTACGCATCGATCCAAGAGAACAACAAGCAGGAACAATCCAGCTGAAAATGCTTCATTAAATGATACAGCGGAATACTCACAGTGGATATAGCAGAGGAACGCCAGCGACGCCATTACGGTAGGCCTCACGGAACGTAAACTACCTAAGGGACAGATAACTCAGTGGAAGAGCGAAACCCAACCCTGAAAAAGAGCTCAGGAAACCCATTGGTGCTCTACAGGTCCCAGAGGGTTGAAGAAGGCTACAAGAGCTTTTTACATGAAGGAAGAAAAACGGAGCTGTGGCGGGAAGCTATAACGAGCACACATACCTAAAAGGTGAGCGATCTGCGCAAGTAGCACCCTGGGTGGGGGTACATCAATACATAAACAATTACATCTAACTATAACCCTATAGACATTGGGACTGTGGGGAGCAAATGTGAAAGGAAGGAGTTCGATGAACATCAGCGGGCTCGGTATAAATAAGGAGCACATAAGAGAAACAGCTTGTTACAGCTTGTTACGGAGGAGCATAATTAAAAAGTCTGAACAGATATCAGAGAGCCACATAATCACTTTGAGGGCTGAAATACAAAGAGATTAACTGACATAGCATATAAGGGCGCACATTTTGGATTATAAAATATAGTTGCGCTGAAAGGCCTGCACGCAAAGCTTGAAAATGCAGGCTAGAAAGGAAAAATATACAAGGCCCAGAAGAAAGCACTGTCTTAATAGCTGCAATCACAAGAAGAGCCTGTGCCCAAATAAATTATATCTCAACAATTTACATCAACCAAATGCCCTAACTCTGCCATATAGAAAGTGGGATAGATACACCAACAAGAAATAAATACAAGGAAATATATAGGATGGAATACCATCCTATATCTAAGAGACTGTTGCTAATATTTCATATAACTATTAGAAGACCAGCAACACTGAACTGGGTATAACCAGATACTCCCTGTTTATTAAAAGGATCAGACACAGACGGAGGGGAAAGACAGGATTTAATTACACACTGTGAGGCTC
Source organism: Bombina bombina (assembly GCF_027579735.1). Classification (NCBI taxonomy): domain Eukaryota; kingdom Metazoa; phylum Chordata; class Amphibia; order Anura; family Bombinatoridae; genus Bombina; species Bombina bombina. The sequence continues at coordinate 330,218,194 of NC_069503.1, forward strand.
CAATATGGCGTCCAAAAGAACACCGAAAAACAATAAAAATGAGTAACCCTAATAAGATGAACATGTTTTTTAGAACAGCAAATACAACGGCACCTGAGGATGAGAACTCTTCTCTGGCTCCAGATGAGGAGGACACTCAACAAGATATGGACTTGGATACCCCAATCACTCGAGCAGATCTAATGGATCTTCCTACAAAGGGGGATTTCACTTCATTTATACAGCAAGTGGACCGCATGATTAAAGTCGGGCTAGCGGAAGTAAAGAAAGAAGTTAATGAATTAGGTAACAGAGTTGAGTTCTTGGAAGAACAATCAGAACAACAGACCACAGATATGGATCTGATAACTAGAAAACTGCAAGCTCAAGAATCTCAAATCTCGTTTTTACAGGAAAAACTGGAAGACTTGGACAATAGAGGGAGGAGGCAAAACATAGGGATCAGAGGTATTCCGGAAAGAATTGTCCCAGAAGAATTGCACTTTTTACTCCAAGACTTGTTCAGGTCTATAATAAAAGACCCTGATTGCGCAGATATCCTATTAGATAGGGCCCATATTGCATTGCGCCTGCAGCCCAAAGATACAGAACCGCCAAGTGATGTGATTATAAAATTTCACAAATTTGTGGATAAGGAAAAAATTATGAAGGCAGCGACACAACAACACTCTGTAGCCTACCAAGGAAATCAACTACAACTTTATTCTGACCTCAGTCCACTCACATTGCAAAACAGAAAAGAAGCATGATTCCTAACCCAACACCTTCAAGACAAAGGAATCACCTATAGGCTGGGTTTCCCGTTCAGTATTAAGGTACTGAAAAACAACAGAATACATATCTATAGGTCCCTAGAAGATTTGGAGGCCTTCTGCACCCAGTTGGAGATATCACAGCCAGCACTGCCATCACTACATGAAGAACAGACTTCCGATATCTCCAGACCACAGCAGCAAAGACCACGGTGGATGAAAGTACAGAGAAAGAGAACAAAAAAAATTGCACCGAATGGACTAACATCCTCTCAAGGTTTGGAAAACTGCTGACTATCTGTCCTTTATTTTATCTTTTAACTCACTAAAATGTTGAGAGAGGAGGGGAACTGTTGCTAGCTGGATTTGGAGGGATTATACCCCTCAGAGAGAAAGCCATCACTTAGGTAACACTTTTTTTTTTTTAAATCACTGGGATTGGCAATTTGAAAAGAAAGGAGGTTCAGGGGAGGGAATATAATTTCTTTCATAGTATGTCTAGCTTTAAGAATCCCCATGCAAATACCAATCGTGTACCAGTTGCAATGGCAGCCCACTCTCTTTTCTTCTCCTCCTGCTCGGAGTACTTCTCAAAAAAATAAAAATAAAATAAAAATAATATATTCAAGTTATCATGCCTTAAAATGACGTGTACCCCGAACTGTGCCCAGACCTATTCAGGTCTTTCGACACCCCTATGTCAACCATTGGTGTGGAGAATGGAGAAAATGTTACTGGTTATATTACCTTTTATGCTATTGAGTTACCAGGTTAAATGGTTTTTATTGTTTTTTTTTGTTACGGTGGTCACCTTTGTTTTTGATAGGACAACATACTGCTCACATCTCACAAGGAAATAGAGCCCAGTTGTATGGAGAGAATAACGCTCCCGACAAGGTAAAAGGTAAGAATGGGCTTAGGCACATATATATATATATATATATATATATATATATATATATATATATATATATCAAACGAAAGAAATTATATCCAGGCTGCAGTTAAAAACAAAGTCTTTATTGAGTTCCGCTTGGGATAAAAAATGAAAGGATAGGGGGATCCAGCATAACAGTTTTACCAAAGTTGTTCCGCTAACATGTTTCGGTAAAGACCGTAATCATAGCTAATTGGAAACTGGTGTGCTGGCTATTTAAAAGACAAAATCCACACTCATTGGACAAAGTTAAGACCAATGAAATGGTACACTGTTAGTCATAAAACATAATAGGATGAAAGAACTAATACACCCTGGCATGTTAGTATATAAATATATATATAGACTCACATAGCACACCACAAAATATAAACATTAGAGTGTGTGCTGCGAACATTAAAGAAAGAGGAAATAACAAATGACTAAAGGTAACGATAGGGGCATAAAATACTCTCATAGATTAAGTGTAAAAGTGTAAAACACATACCAAAATGCACGAACCACCTAGCATATAAATGTGTATGGATGTATAAGCAATGTAAAATATATGTAATTAAACTGATATATAATTTTACATACAGAAGCATATATATATATATATATATATATATATATATATATATATATATATATATATATATATATATATATATATATATATATATATATATATATATGAAAAAGGTAAAGGTATATCTGTACATGCCTATAATATATATATAAATGTATAACATCACTAAAACAATATACAACTAGCTGAGTGTGGCCTGCTGGGATAACTACAACTCAAACACAAACATAGCAATAATATGTTATGTTTATATTTATATTTATATTCACTCCGTTATATTTACTCCGTTATATTTAGCGTAAGGATCCCTATCTAGTGAGAGTTTAGACCTCAAATGCGTATCAATGTACACGGGTAACAGTGACCCATATATAGGGAAATAGAGCAATTGAAAATACAACTACACTAATCTAAAATACTGAGTAAAATACGCTAAATGAGTGTAGTGGGGTACAAGTTGTGAAAAACAGTAAAAGTACACTGCACTGTGGTATGGATAAAAATAATAATAAGAGTGCCCTATCTTAAAAAGATGTATATAGAGAAAGCGTTAAGGATACAAGAAATCAGGAAAATGCTTGGCAAGCGTGAGAGGCAATGGTAATTATTTCCAATAGTTAATCAAATCATATTCAGAGTTTAAACCCTCTGGTACTCTAGTACGCAATTTAAAAATCCAAAACATCTCACGCTTGCCAAGCAGCTGATTCCTGTCACCTCCTCTAGGTGGTGCCTTGACATGTTCAATAGCCTGCCATCTGAGTGTGGCATTACTCTTATTGTGAAAATTCCGAAAATGCTTAACCAAGGGGGTACTGGCTTCACCCAGTTTGATTGTAGAAAGGTGGTTCCTGATTCTAGTATTTACATCCGTGGTGGTGAGTCCTACATACTGTAGATGGCACTCTATACAGTAAAGTAGGTAGATAACATAGGAAGATGTACAGTTGAGGCAAGATGATATCTTAAAAATCTCTCCAGTAACCTCTGATCTGAAGTCATCTGAAATAATGATAAACTCACACGGTCTACATCTCGATTTGCCGCACCTGTACATCCCCCTATGTTGCAACCAAGAGCTTTGTCTGTCGGGTTTCTTAGTCAAAACTTCTGAGGGGGCCAGAATATTACCCAAGGTTCTGTTCTTCCTATAGGAGCAACGTAAGCCTCCCTCCACACAACTAACAAGGCTGTCATCTGCAGAGAGTAGACTGAAATGTTTTTTGACAATCTTACAGATGTCTCTGTAGTCAGTACTGAAATCCGTCACAAATGTGACTTTGTGTGGGGTATTGATGTTCACACCAGTCTTAGCACAATTAGATCTGTTTAAAAGAGACTGCCGATCCAAAAGATCGACCTGTCTCTGTGCTCTGTCTACTATATGTCCAGAGTATCCTCTTTCTCTGAGTCTATTTTGCATGTCTCTACTTTGTGCTTTTTAGGTATCACTATTGCTGCAGTTCCGTTTGACCCTAATGAGCTGTCCCTTGGCTACTGCCATAGGGACATGTGCGGGGTGGCAGCTCTTTGCATGCAGCAATGTGTTTTTCGATATAGGCTTCCTGTACATATTGCTTATAATTTTTCCATCGGAACTCAATAAAGAATAGGGCACTCTTATTATTATTTTTATCCATACCACAGTGCAGTGTACTTTTACTGTTTTTCACAACTTACACCCCACTACACTCATTTAGCGTATTTTACTCAGTATTTTAGATTAGTGTAGTTGTATTTTCAATTGCTCTATTTCCCTATATATGGGTCACTGTTACCCGTGTACATTGATACGCATTTGAGGTCTAAACTCTCACTAGATAGGGATCCTTACGCTAAATATAACGGAGTAAATATAACGGAGTGAATATAAATATAAATATAAACATAACATATTATTGCTATGTTTGTGTTTGAGTTGTAGTTATCCCAGCAGGCCACACTCAGCTAGTTGTATATTGTTTTAGCGATGTTATACATTTATATATATATATATATATATATATTATAGGCATGTACAGATATACCTTTACCTTTTTCATATATATATATATGCTTCTGTATGTAAAATTATATATCAGTTTAATTACATATATTTTACATTGCTTATACATCCATACACATTTATATGCTAGGTGGTTCGTGCATTTTGGTATGTGTTTTACACTTTTACACTTAATCTATGAGAGTATTTTATGCCCCTATCGTTACCTTTAGTCATTTGTTATTTCCTCTTTCTTTAATGTTCGCAGCACATACTCTAATGTTTATATTTTGTGGTGTGCTATGTGAGTCTATATATATATTTATATACTAACATGCCAGGGTGTATTAGTTCTTTCATCCTATTACGTTTTATGACTAACAGTGTACCATTTCATTGGTCTTAACTTTGTCCAATGAGTGTGGATTTTGTCTTTTAAATAGCCAGCACACCAGTTTCCAATTAGCTATGATTACGGTCTTTACCGAAACATGTTAGCGGAACAACTTTGGTAACACTGTTATGCTGGATCCCCCTATCTTTTCATTTTTTATCCCAAGCGGAACTCAATAAAGACTTTGTTTTTAACTGCAGCCTGGATATCATTTCTTTCGTTTGATGCCTATTTTTCCAGCGCTCTGGGCTGCATCAGGAGCGTGCCTCTATTCCACTCCCCCTACTACTTTCGACATTGGGCATCCCCTCCGACGCTGAACTCTGTAAGCCTCCTGGTAGGCTAATCAACTCCATTGGCTGTGACGGCCGACACCCATCACATGACTGGAACCGGCTGGATAGAGGCATCAAGGCTGTCTTAGATGCCGTGGATCACGGAGCATTCAGCAGGATTTTCTCATTCAAGGTGTAAGTTTGAAACTACAAGCAAGAAGGGTGAGTCATACAGCTACTAGCTGTTTGGGTATTGCTATCGATATCCTGTGGCAACACTGTATTGCCTATTGGAGGGTGACGTATTTACCGTTTGCCTTATATGAGACTCACCTGCCTACTTCAATGATGAACTTTATTCCTGCTATCTTTGCTTGAGGGGATGTTTGTGCTTTTTGGTTTTGGATATTGCGGTTTTCTACAGTGAATTGTCTTTTTAAACCTGCATAAGGGGTCGAGTGGAATAGATATCCACATGGTGGCTTTACAAACATTTATATTCAGGAGTCCCTTTACTAAATCCTTTTTGATTGCTTTATTTTTATGCTTGCTGGTAGCATATTAAGTAATAAGGGACTTTCTCACAGCTCCTAATGGAGGGATCCAGCGTTATGAACTATTACTCCCTGCTGCCTTTAACAGAAAGAGGTTATAATAATTATGAACTTGACACAGTTTTTTCTACGGATATTTCTACATACACCCTGAGTACTCTTTTTGATGATATTGAAAAGCTTCTCATTAAAGAACATAAATTACAGTTTGAGATCTGGACTTTTGAAAAATACATTAAATTGAACATAGTTCCTAGGGGTCTCAGACTTAATAAATATCCTACCTTTGAGGTCTCCGATCAGGAGTTCGTTGAGACCTGGAACACAGTACTCACAGAATGTTCAATCAGATTAATGCATTTGTTGATTATGTATAAAACTAAATTGCTTACCATTGTTAGAGGTGAAATTGAAAAACTGCAGATTGAATTGATCAATAGGAAACTAGAACCTGACTATCCTAAGTTTGATGGCATTTTGAGATTGGTCCTGTCTGAATCCAAGAAAGAGATTTTAGACACTAAACATTCTAAATATCTTAGGGACCAGTCAGACTACGATAACAAGTTAGTGTATGTGTGGCATCATTCCAGAAATAACTCCAATAATAGGAGAGGTAGATCCAGGAGCAGGAGTAGAGGTAGAGGTAGAGGTAGAGGTAGGGCACAACTACCACAACAACAGCACACCTCCCTTAACCACTCAGCTACTAACAAATCTTCAGGTAGTGAGGGGGACTCAGGTGATGACTATGGTGCCTCAGGGGGTGAAGAACCTACAGAACCACCCAGGGGAATTTTGAAAAACACATTAGGTACACACAAACAAGTGAGCATAAATGATGCTACGAATACTATAGCTGTGATACCTAAGGCTTCACACAAACAGGGTGCAAATATTGCCAACAATACACATAATAAGACATACAATGCTAAGGGCACGAAATATGTAAGCAACATGAATCAGAGCACAGCTAATGAGATGAATACCCTAGGAGAAGATCGTAGGGCCTTTGATCAGGTTTTTCACCAGGCACAGACCAAAACTGGGATAGGGCAGGAGAAGAGTTACCCACAGAGGATAAACAAGAGTACCAAATACCAATGACATCTAGTAATGATAACACCTCTAATGTAATTAATCTCTCCAGTGCCACTTTATCCAGTATGCAATTAAAGGTACTTAGCTATGGTCTGAATTTTTCTCCAACCACTTCATTTAACCTCTTCAACATATTGTTGGATGTTAATAGATTGATTAGAAATTTAACTTTAAAAAATTTTTTTTACAACTCTGACAACGTCTCAGACACTGGTGAACTTTTGGCACAGTCACAAAAGTCCACCTTTGACACCACACAACTTTCGTTCTCTGAGTCTTGTGATCTGATGTCACTGCATGAACTTAGTAGACAGGGGACAAGTGAGACTGCAACAGGGACTGTAAGATGTCACAGTGGTTTCAAGAAACCATCTGACTTTTATCCCCTGCAGTGTCGTGGTCTGGCCTTAGAAACCTTTTCCAAGAGGATTGAGAGAGACCTCACTTCCCTGGCCTCCAGTAAAACTGAGACCAAGAATTGGAGGCCTAATCTATCCTTTAGAGAAAGACAGGCATTGCTAGAGCTACAACAAAATAAAAATTTGGTCATTCGATCCGCCGATAAAGGTGGATCTATTGTGGTCCTAGATAAATCTGAATATTTTAAGGAGGCCCATAGACAACTCCATAATGATGCAAATTATCAAAGACTAGACAGGGATCCCACTGGGTGTTTCCAGAAAGAACTTAGGTGCCTTTTGGATGATGGTTTGGAGGATGGGTTCTTTGACCGTGACACATATGATTATCTGTTGGTGGATCATCCGGTGGTGCCCATCTTCCACCATCTTCCAAAGGTGCACAAATCCTTAATGGAAGTACAAGGAAGGCCTATAGTCAGTGGTATAGGCTCCCTTTTGGAACACCTGTCCCAGTGGCTGGATAGCATACCAAGGATTTATTAAATCTTGTGGATACCTTCTGCTGGGATCTTGATAGGCACAAGTGGTTAACAATAGATGTGGTATCGTTGTACTCCACTATTCCACATGAGGAAGGTCTGAAGGCTCTGTCTTTTATGTTGGAGAACCTATCAGATTTGGATAGTGATTTGGTGAAATATGTGGTGAGGACAACTAGTTTTGCCTTGACTCACAACTATTTCCGTTTTGGGGAGCAATACTATCTCCAGAGATGTGGGACAGCTATGGGGGCCAAATTTGCGCCCTCATATGCCAACATCTTTATGGGTTGGTGGGAGCTGTCCCACATCTATGGAGATAGTAATATACACAGACACTGTATCGCCTTTTATAGGCGGTACATTGATGATCTGCTCTTCATATGGCAGGGATCTGAGGACTCTCTTTCTGAATTCGTTGGTCTTTTAAATTCCAACGATGTTGGCCTGAGTTTTACATTTGAGATGAACTCTAGGACCATTAACTATTTAGACCTTACTTTGACTGCAGGGGATGATGGAAAAATTATAAGCAATATGTACAGGAAGCCTATATCGAAAAACACATTGCTGCATGCAAAGAGCTGCCACCCCGCACATGTACCTATGGCAGTAGCCAAGGGACAGCTCATTAGGGTCAAACGGAACTGCAGCAATAGTGATACCTACAAAGCACAAAGTAGAGACATGCAAAATAGACTCAGAGAAAGAGGATACTCTGGACATATAGTAGACAGAGCACAGAGACAGGTCGATCTTTTGGATCGGCAGTCTTTTTTAAACAGATCTAATTGTGCTAAGACTGGTGTGAACATCAATACCCCACACAAAGTCACATTTGTGACGGATTTCAGTACTGACTACAGAGACATCTGTAAGATTGTCAAAAAACATTTCAGTCTACTCTCTGCAGATGACAGCCTTGTTAGTTGTGTGGAGGGAGGCTTACGTTGCTCCTATAGGAAGAACAGAACCTTGGGTAATATTCTGGCCCCCTCAGAAGTTTTGACTAAGAAACCCGACAGACAAAGCTCTTGGTTGCAACATAGGGGGATGTACAGGTGCGGCAAATTGAGATGTAGACCGTGTGAGTTTATCATTATTTCAGATGACTTCAGATCAGAGGTTACTGGAGAGATTTTTAAGATATCATCTTGCCTCAACTGTACATCTTCCTATGTTATCTACCTACTTTACTGTATAGAGTGCCATCTACAGTATGTAGGACTCACCACCACGGATGTAAATACTAGAATCAGGAACCACCTTTCTACAATCAAACTGGGTGAAGCCAGTACCCCCTTGGTTAAGCATTTTCGGAATTTTCACAATAAGAGTAATGCCACACTCAGATGGCAGGCTATTGAACATGTCAAGGCACCACCTAGAGGAGGTGACAGGAATCAGCTGCTTGGCAAGCGTGAGATGTTTTGGATTTTTAAATTGCGTACTAGAGTACCAGAGGGTTTAAACTCTGAATATGATTTGATTAACTATTGGAAATAATTACCATTGCCTCTCACGCTTGCCAAGCATTTTCCTGATTTCTTGTATCCTTAACGCTTTCTCTATATACATCTTTTTAAGATAGGGCACTCTTATTATTATTTTTATCCATACCACAGTGCAGTGTACTTTTACTGTTTTTCACAACTTACACCCCACTACACTCATTTAGCGTATTTTACTCAGTATTTTAGATTAGTGTAGTTGTATTTTCAATTGCTCTATTTCCCTATATATGGGTCACTGTTACCCGTGTACATTGATACGCATTTGAGGTCTAAACTCTCACTAGATAGGGATCCTTACGCTAAATATAACGGAGTAAATATAACGGAGTGAATATAAATATAAATATAAACATAACATATTATTGCTATGTTTGTGTTTGAGTTGTAGTTATCCCAGCAGGCCACACTTAGCTAGTTGTATATTGTTTTAGCGATGTTATACATTTATATATATATATATATATATATATATATATATATATTATAGGCATGTACAGATATACCTTTACCTTTTTCATATATATATATATGCTTCTGTATGTAAAATTATATATCAGTTTAATTACGTATATTTTACATTGCTTATACATCCATAAACATTTATATGCTAGGTGGTTCGTGCATTTTGGTATGTGTTTTACACTTTTACACTTAATCTATGAGAGTATTTTATGCCCCTATCGTTACCTTTAGTCATTTGTTATTTCCTCTTTCTTTAATGTTCGCAGCACACACTCTAATGTTTATATTTTGTGGTGTGCTATGTGAGTCTATATATATATTTATATACTAACATGCCAGGGTGTATTAGTTCTTTCATCCTATTACGTTTTATGACTAACAGTGTACCATTTCATTGGTCTTAACTTTGTCCAATGAGTGTGGATTTTGTCTTTTAAATAGCCAGCACACCAGTTTCCAATTAGCTATGATTACGGTCTTTACCGAAACATGTTAGCGGAACAACTTTGGTAACACTGTTATGCTGGATCCCCCTATCTTTTCATTTTTTATCCCAAGCGGAACTCAATAAAGACTTTGTTTTTAACTGCAGCCTGGATATCATTTCTTTCGTTCGATGCCTATTTTTCCAGTGCTCTGGGCTGCATCAGGAGCGTGCCTCTATTCCACTCCCCCTACTACTTTCGACATTGGGCATCCCCTCCGACGCTGAACTCTGTAAGCCTCCTGGTAGGCTAATCAACTCCATTGGCTGTGACGGCCGACGCCCATCACATGACCGGAACCGGCTGGATAGAGGCATCAAGGCTGTCTTAGATGCCGTGGATCACAGAGCATTCAGCAGGATTTTCTCATTCAAGGTGTAAGTTTGAAACTACAAGCAAGAAGGGTGAGTCATACAGCTACTAGCTGTTTGGGTATTGCTATCGATATCCTGTGGCAACACTGTATTGCCTATTGGAGGGTGACGTATTTACCGTTTGCCTTATATGAGACTCACCTGCCTACTTCAATGATGAACTTTATTCCTGCTATCTTTGCTTGAGGGGATGTTTGTGCTTTTTGGTTTTGGATATTGCGGTTTTCTACAGTGAATTGTCTTTTTAAACCTGCATAAGGGGTCGAGTGGAATAGATATCCACATGGTGGCTTTACAAACATTTATATTCAGGAGTCCCTTTACTAAATCCTTTTTGATTGCTATATATATATATATATATATATATATATATATATATATATATATAACAATGAATTCTAAGCTAAAATTAATATCACAAAATTGTAAGGGCTTGAATTCCCCAAATAAAAGATTGATTGCTATATTATGGTTTAAAAAGCTGCAGGGTGTAATTGTGTTCCTGCAAGAAACACATTTCCCCAAAAATAAAGAGCCGAAACTATACTCTAAGTTTCAATTCGAATTATAAAAAAAAAATGGGGTGGGAATTCTGATTAGCAAGGAGATACCATTTCAAGTTATGGATCAGTATTCTGATGGGGAAGGCAGATTTCTGATACTTGTAGGCTACTTATATAAAAGTTACCTAACATTAATGAATATATATGCGCCCAACATAGGACAACAAACCTTTTTAAACAAAGCCCTCAATAGATTAGGTGAAGTCCAGAAAGGCATGGTGATAATAGGAGGAGATTTAAATATTTCTTTAAACCCCAAACTAGATTGTTCCTCGGGTAGGAGTCAGGTTACCAATAGAAATAGAACACGAATCACTCAAAAATTAGATACATTATTGCTGATGGATGTATGGAGAGTTCATCACCCAAAAACACGTAGCTACACTTTTTACTCAAACCCAGGGCGTTCATATTCCAGGATAGATTACTGGTTGGTAGATCATAACAATATAGCTTTAGCTACTGATACGGAAATCCTGCCAATTTCTTGGTCGGATCATGCTTCCATCACGTTGGAACTCACATGACCCTCGATGCCACAACGCCCATTTTTGTGGCATTTGGACTCCACCATTAGTGATGTCACAAACCTAAACATTTGGGTTCGCGAACGCAAACTTCAACAACTGTTCGCGAACCGGGCGAACTGCCATAGACTTCTATAGGCAGGTGAATTTTAAAACCCACAGGGACTCTTTCTGGCCACAATAGTGATGGAAAAGTTGTTTCAAGGGGACTAACACCTGGACTGTGGCATGCCGGAGGGGGGTCCATGGCAAAACTCCCATGGAAAATTACATAGTTGATGCAGAGTCTGGTTTTAAGCCATAAAGGGCATAAATCACCTAACATTCCTAAATTCTTTGGAATAACATACTTTAAAACATCAGGTATGATGTTGTATTGATCAGGTTGTGTAAGGCAGTGATTTTTAACCTTTTTTTTGCCGTGGCACACTTTTTTACATTAAAAAATCCCGTGGCACACCACCATCCCAAAATTTTAAAAAAATCACACATTGTAGCCTAATACAGCATATATATATACACATACACACAAACACACACATACTGTATGTATTGTGCTGTTATGCCATGCCTCCTACAAACTACCCCTGCACTGGGAGTAAAAAACAAGCAAAGTTTAAAAAATATGTCACACTGTTGTCAGTCTGCCGTGGCACACCTGAGGATCTCTCACGGCACACTAGTGTGCCACGGCACACTGGTTGAAAAACACTGGTGTAAGGGTTATGCCCGCTTCACAGTGACAGACCAAACTCCCCGTTTAAAGGGACAGTCTACACCAGAATTTTTATTGTTTTAAAAGATAGATAATCCCTTTATTACCCATTTCCCAGTTTTGCATAACTAACACATTTATAATAGTATACTTTTAACCTCTGTGATTATCTTGTATCTAAGCCTCTGCAAACTGCCCCTTTTTTCAGTTCTTTTGACAGACTTGCAGTCTAGCCAATCAGTGCCTGCTCCCAGATAACTTCTCGTGCACGAGCACAGTGTTATCTATATGAAATACGTGAACTAACACCCTCTAGTGGTGAAAAACTATTAAAATGCAATCTGAAAGAGGTGGGCTTCAAGGTCTAAGAAATTAGCATATGAACCTCCTAGGTTAAGCTTTCAACTAAGAATACTAAGAGAACAAAGCAAAATTGGTGATAAAAGTAAATTGGAAAATTGTTTAAAATTACATGCTCTATCTGAATCATGAAAGTTTATTTTGGCCTAGACTGTCCCTTTAACGCATCGCAAACAACCGCAAACAGTCCATTTGCACAACCGCAAACTCCCCATTTGCACAAGGTTGGATACCAAGCTAGCCATGTCCTGTTCCTTGACCTCACTGATGCCATTGAAGGTCTCATCCTCCACCCAGCCACGTACAACACCAAGGATCCCCGAAAGGTGACAACAAGTCCCCTGGGACGCTTGCTGTGTTTGGTCTTCCACCTCCTCAAAGCCACCTTCCTCCTCTGACTCCTCTTCTTCAGACTCCTCTCTCTGCGTTGCCTCTCTCTGCATTATTATAAGGTGTGTTAAGTAGTACTATCAGTTTAATCCCTGTTACGTCCCCTATCAGGGGACGTGTATATGGCATCGATTTTAGGAACCGGGAGATGGAAAAAGATGCTTGGTCGGTCCTCCTACTTCAAATTTGGGGCACTGCACGTGCAATCTAATGTGCCACCAGATATGAGTGGTGTGTTAAGTAGTTCTATTCTTATCAGTTTAAACCCTGTTACGTCCCCCTATCAGAGGACGTGTATATGGCATCGATTTTAGGAACTGGGAGATGGAAAAAGATGCTTAAGTAGTACTATCAGTTTAATCCCTGTTAAGTCCCCTATCAGGGGACGTGTATATGGCATCGATTTTAGGAACCGGGAGATGGAAAAAGATGCTTAGTCGGTCCTCCTACTTCAAATTTGGGGCACTGCGCGTGCAATCTAATGTGCCACCAGATATGAGTGGTGTGTTAAGTAGTTCTATTCTTATCAGTTTAAACCCTGTTACGTCCCCCTATCAGGGGACGTGTATATGGCATCGATTTTAGGAACCGGGAGATGGAAAAAGATGCTTGGTCGCTCCTCCTACTTCAAATTTGGGGCACTGCACGTGCAATCTAATGTGCCACCAGATATGAGTGGTGTGTTAAGTAGTTCTATTCTTATCAATTTAATCCCTGTTACGTCCCCTATCAGGGCACGTGTATATGGCATCGATTTTAGGAACCGGGAGATGGAAAAAGATGCTTGGTCGGTCCTCCTACTTGAAATTTGGGGCACTGTGCGTGCAATCTAATGTGCCACCAGATATGAGTGGTGTGTTAAGTAGTTCTATTCTTATCAGTTTAATCCCTGTTACGTCCCCTATGAGGGGACGTGTATATGGCATCGATTTTAGGAACCGGGAGATGGAAAAAGATGCTTGGTCGGTCCTCCTACTTCAAATTTGGGGCACTGCGCGTGCAAGCTAATGTGCCACCAGATAGGAATGGTGTGTTAAGTAGTACTATTCATATCAGTTTAATCCATGTTATGTCCCCTATCAGGGGACGTGTAAATGGCATCGATTTCTAGCGGGCACCCACGTGACATCCACGGACGCATCGTCATCATCAACCGCTTCACTTGTATCTGAGAACTCAACAAAGGAAGCAGCAGTGGGTACAACATCATCATCATCACACCGTACGTCCATGTGTGTAATGCTGCCTGACTGAGACATATCCCTGTTATCTACATCCTCTGGCAATAATGGTTGCGCATCACTATCACTCATTTCTTCCAACTGATGTGTAAATAACTCCTCTGACAGATCAAGTGAAGCGGCTGTGGTGCTAGTGTTGGTGGTGGCGGCAGGCGGGCGAGTGGTAACTTGAGAGGTGCCCGAAGCTAAGCTGGAGGAGGATGTTGCGTCAAGGTTCCGAGCGGAAGCTGTAGAAGATTGGGTGTCCTGTGTTAGCCAGTCAACTATGTCCTCAGAACTGTTCGAGTTCGGGGTACGTGGCCTCTGAATACTGGGCATTATTCTAGGTCCAAAGGGAATCACAGCACCACGAACACGACGGCCCCTGCGGGGTGGCCTGCCACTGCCTGTCATTTTTTTTTTGATTAGTGGTACTATGCGTGCAAGCTACTGTGACAACAGATATGAGTGGCACTGTGCACTGGCAGAAGTTGGCAGAGTAGACACTGTAGGCCTGACACACACGCTTGCAGACAACTAACTGCTATTCAATATATTACAGTCAAAATTGTATTTTTTTTTAAATGTACACTACTTTTACACCAGATATGAGTTGCACTGGGTTGACACTGTGCCCTGGCAGGCAGGCACTTAAACGCACACGTGTGAAGGAAACTGACTGCTATTATTTAACACAGTCAAAAAAGTGTTGTTTTTTTAAATCTACACTACTGTGTTACACCACATATGAGTTGCACTGTGGTGACACTGTGCCCTGGCAGGCAGGCACTGAAACGCACACGTGTGAAGGAAACTGACTGCTATTATTTAAAACAGTCAAAAAAGTGTTGTTTTTTTTAAATCTACACTACTGTTACACCAGATATGAGTTGCACTGGGGTGACACTGTGCCCTGGCAGGCAGGCAGGCACTTAAACGCACACGTGTGAAGGAAACTGACTGCTATTATTTAACACAGTCAAAAAAGTGTTTTTTTTTTTTAAATCTACACTACTGTTACACCACATATGAGTTGCACTGGGGTGACACTGTGCCCTGGCAGGCAGGCACTTAAACGCACACGTGTGAAGGAAACTGACTGCTATTATTTAACACAGTCAAAAAAGTGTTTTTTTTTTAAAATCTACACTACTGTTACACCAGATATGAGTTGCACTGGGGTGACACTGTGCCCTGGCAGGCAGGCACTTAAACGCACACGTGTGAAGGAAACTGACTGCTATTATTTAACACAGTCAAAAAAGTGTAGTTTTTTTTAAATCTACACTACTGTTACACCACATATGAGTTGCACTGTGGTGAAACTGTGCCCTGGCAGGCAAGCACTTAAATGCACACGTGTGAAGGAAACTGACTGCTATTATTTAACACAGTCAAAAAAGTGTTGTTTTTTTTAAATCTACCCTACTGTTACACCAGATATGAGTGGTGGCACTGGGCAAGTGGGCACAGTATACGCTGTGAGCCTGACACACACGCTGGCAGGCAGGCAACTGCAATTAGATTACACAGGGAAAAAAAAAAAGCAGGCTGATGTTCTAGCCCTAAAAAGGGCTTTTTGGGGTGCTGTCCTTACAGCAGAGATCAGATGAGTCCTTCAGGACTGTAGTGGACACTGAATACACTAGCCTAGCTATCGATTTCCCTATTAAATCAGCAGCAGCTACACTGTTCCTCCTCTCTCTAAGAATGCAGCTTCCAAATTAATCTAAAATGGATGCTGTCCAGGAGGTAGGAGGGTCTGGAAGGGAGGGTCTGCTACTGATTGGCTGCAATGTGTCTGCTGACTGTGAGGTACAGGGTCAAAGTATTACTCAATGATGACGAATAGGGGGCGGATCGAACATCGCATATGTTCGCCCGCCGCGGTGAACGCGAACAAGCTATGTTCACCGGGAACTATTCGCCGGCGAACTATTCGCAACATCACTATCCACCATATTACATGACCCGATAATTAAGACCCAAATAGACACGAATATAAAGGAATTCTTTCAACATAATATCTCAGCAGACACAAAGCGACTATTAGAGGAGAATTAATTAAACAAAAATCACTACTACGCAAAAAATATAATGTAGAATACAAAGCACTATTATCCAGTTTGCAGACAGCTGAACAACCGCACAAACTTAACCCGCAGAGAGATGATCTTGTGCAAGCTGTGAATAAAGCTAGAGAAGCTTTTAGGAAGCTTCTACAGAAGGATACAATCAAAAAGGCGTTTTACCTTAAAAAAAAATATTTCCATAATAGTAATAAAGCAGGCACAATGCTAGCAAAAGCCTTAAACAAAAAGGCTTTCCAATCCCACATCTTCAAAATTGATAATGAGGAGGGAGCAGCAGAACCTAAAGAAATAGCGAATACTTTTAAAGAATACTATGCTAAATTGTATAATCTCACAACACAAGTCGGCCCACAGTGGATAGATGCCATAACCCAATACACTGAGTAGAGATTCCAAAAAAATCATCTCAAGGAGTAGAGACCTTAGACTCCCCACTAACCTTGAAAGAAATTACAGATGCAATTGATACCCTACCAAATAACAAAAGCCCGGGCCCTGATGGGTTCTCAAATGATTATTACAAGATATATAAAAACACATTAGCCCCACAATTACTGGCAGCATTCCAACACATTGATAACACAGGACAATTCCCTGCGGAATGTTTAGAAGCATACATCTCTGTACGCCCTAAACCAAATAAACCCGTCAATAACCCTAGTAACTACAGACCTATCTCACTGCTTAATACGGATTTGAAATTATACGCAAAAATTCTGGCAGGCCGCATTAGTAAGTTAGTGCTACCATTTAGTGCTATTGCTAATGTATAACATTGTTGCAAAACGGCTGCCATAAAGTGCTGCAGACACGTGCACACCCCTGAGCTTACCTTCCTGCTTTTCAACAAAGGATAACAAGAAAATTTGATAATAAAAGTAAATTGGAAAGTTGTTTAAAATTGTATTTTCTACATGAATCGTGAAAGAAAATGTTTGGGTTTTATGTCTCTTTAACATGACCAAACTTTTTTAGCACACCCTATACATTAAGGGCAAAATTACGAGTGGCGCACTGACAGTTATGTGCAAGGGAAAAAGGATTAAACGCAGGTGTTTGCATGCGTTGGCTTTAGCACTCGTAATACAAGTTGAAAGTAGACGCGAACACGTTAGTGCAATCGTGATTTACGCTAGAATGATTACCGCGTCCAACAAAAAAGTTGGACAAAACACATAAAAATCACATTACACAGTACAGTTACACTCACAATAACACCATCTAATAAAATAATATCAAAGATATGAGGTCTCAGGTGTTAAAAACAAAAAGGCAGACAAAGGGCTTTAACATAGAGATACACTGTACATGCATGCACATCTCTAGATGTATATGTATGTGTGTATATATATATATATATATATATATATATATATATTTGTATATATATATATATATATGTCTATATATGTGTACATATGTATTTACGTATTTATATGCGTATATATATGTATTTACAGACATATACACATATAAACATGTAAAAGCATATTTATGAAATATTCATATTTAATAAATGTTTTAACTATTGAATTACTGCAAATATGTGGCATTACAATGTTCTGCACATAGCAGAATATGTTCTAAGTATTTATAAATAGATATTCCTCTCTCTCTCTCTCTCTCTCTCTCTCTCTCTCTCTCTCTATATATATATATATATATATATATATATATATATATATATATATATATATATATATATATATACACAGTTGTATGCAAAAGTTTAGGCACCCCTGACAATTTCCATGATTTTCATTTATAAATAATTGGGTGTTTGGATCAGCAATTTCATTTTGATCTATCAAATAACTGAAGGACACAGTGAAACACACACTTGGTTTGGTGAGCCCATTAAGCCTTGAACTTCATAGACAGGTGCATCCAATCATGAGAAAAGGTATTTAAGGTGGCCAATTGCAAGTTGTTGTTCTCTTTGACTCTCCTCTGAAGAGTGGCAACATGGTGCCTCAAAACAAATCTCAAATGACCTGAAAACAAAGATTGTTCAACATTATGGTTTAGGAGTAGGCTACAAAAAGCTATCACAGAGATCTAAGCTGTCAGTGTGAGGAACATAGTCAGGAAATGGAAGACCACAGGCACAGTTCTTGTTAAGGCCAGAAGTAAAATATCGGAGAGGCAAAGGCAAAGGATGGTGAGAATGGTCAAAAACAGCCCAAGACCTACAACATCATTTTGCTGCAGATGGTGTCACTGTGCATCGTTCAACAATGCAGCGTATGGGAGAGGGATGTGAAAGAAGCCTTTTCTGCACACATGCCACAAACAGAGTCGCTTGAGGTATGCAAACGCAGATTTGGACAAGCCAGCTTCATTTTGGAAGAAGGTGCTGTGGACTGATGAAACAAAGATTGAGTTATTTGGTCATAACAAGGGGCGTTATGCACAGTGGCAAAAGAACACAGCGTTCCAAGACAAACACTTGCTAGCCACAGTAAAATTTGGTGGATGTTTCATCATGCTGTGGGGCTGTGTGGTCGGTACTGGGAATCTTGTTAAAGTTGAGGGTCAGTCACAAAGTTGAAGTTACGCCGGAGCTGGATATTTCAACAAGAGAAGACCCAAAACACTGCTCAAAATCTACTCTGGCATTTATGCAGAGGAACAAGTACAATGTTCTGGAATGGCCATCCCAGTCCCCAGATCTGAATATCATTGAAAATCTGTGGGGTGATATGAAGCGGGCTGTCCATGCTCGGCAACCATCAAACTGAACTGGAGATGTTTTGCATGGATGAATGGTCCAAAATACATTCATCCAGAATCCGGACACTCATTACAGGCTATAGGAAGCGTCTAGAGGCTGTTATTTCTTTCTTTTTTTTTTTTGTTTCAAAAAGCTTTATTGAAAGTAACTAGAAATGACAATGACAGAAAGGTAATAGCATCACATAAGAATCGTCAAGCAGTACACTTCATTAAATCAGAGTATAGATGGCAAAACCAACATAAAATTATTACACAAAAGCTTACAGGAAGATGTTAGGTGACTATTGTCCGTGATCTTAGGAGGAAAGCAGCTTGTGACTCCATTGAATCTTATCCTCTGCAACATGAGGAGGTAGTATAGCGATGTATACCAAAATCTGCAACATGCATCTCAAAAACTATAACGACATTAATCAACTCAAGTGCTTTTGTGCGCACTTGTACGCTAAAGTCTGACATGCGACGTAGCACTCAGTGCATGTCAGCAGTTAGTGAAAAGAGAAAAGGAAAGACAAGAAGAGAGAAGGAAAAAAAAAAAAAAAAAAAAAGTGTCCCCAGCATACGTGGGAGGGATAAGAGGGGGGGGGGAGGAAGGAGGGGAAGGGGGGGGAGGGGATGTTCATTCATATCTTGTGGCTTTATCTGGTCGAAGGCTTCCAGATTTCCTTCATGTACTCATGTAGTTCTATTTTGTCATCCCTCATATACCTGTATTTCTCCAATGTCAAGTACCTGTCCACCCTACTTTCCCAGTCTGAGTGTTGAGGTGTTCGGGTCATTTTCCAGAATTTGGGGATTAGGGTTTTAGCACTGTTGAGCATTATATACAAGAGGTGCTTTTTAGGTTTTTCTACTAGCTTAGGGAGACCATGGAACAATAAGAGGCTCGGGTTTCTGCTCACCCTGACATTTAGTTTGGAGTCTATCGTATCTAAAACAGAACTCCAAAAGGGTTGGATCAGATCACACGTCCACCAAATGTGGATCAGTGTGCCAGAATCACCACACCCCCTCCAACACTTGCCATCTGATTTCTTATAGAATTTTCTAATTCTTTCCGGTGTCAAGTACCATCGAGACAAATATTTATAGTTAGATTCAAGGGTTCCGGCGGAGACAGATGCTTTAGTATGGTTGTAAAATATTTTATCCCAATCTGTATCCGTCAGTTCCCCATTCAACTCGTTATTCCATTTTCTAACAAACGAAGGCATGCCAGCCTATTTATGAGAAGACAGCAGGTTGTACATAATTGAGATTAAGTGTCTTGGGGCAGATGGAAGTAAGCAAAATGTTTCCAACCGTGTAAATTGTCTTGTAATGTAATTTGCTTTTTTATTAGTGCTTAAGTAGTGTTGAAGTTGTCTGTGGTGATACCAAGTGAGAGGTAATCCCGATTGCTGCAACTCCTCTAGGGGTTTTAATTTCCCATCTAGGAGTAGTCTATGAAACATTGTTTGATCTAGCTGTGCCCTATTTATATTTATGTGGTAAACGTTCGAAAATGGGATGTCGGGGTTGTGTGTAAATGGAGATAGTGGTGAAGGGAGGGAGGAAATATGCGGGTGTTCGACAAGTGTCTTATCCCATTGTGAGAAAAATTCACTAAGGAAAGGGTAATGAATGACTATATTTGGCCTATTTTTACCAGAGATCCAGCTCAGTGTTCCCGGGTTCCGTGCTCCTAAGATCGCGCCTCCAATCTGGACCCATGTCTTTTCTATTGAATTAGTGCACCATTCCACTTGTGTTTGAAGGTCAATTGCCTTTTTATATAAAAGGAGGCATGGTATGTCCAAACCTCCCTTTTCCTTGGCCAAGTATAAGGTGCGTCTAGGGATACGGGGTCTTCTGCCACTCCAAATATATGTCTCTAGTTGTCCTTGCAACTTTCGTAAGAAGTGGATTGGGAATGGGGTCGGCAAGGTCTGCAAAAAATATAATACCCGGGGGAGGATATTCATCTTTACCACACCTATTCTACCCAGCCATGAAATTCTCTTATTTTTCCAAGCAGATAGGTCATCTGTTATTGATTTTGACAGTTGGGGGTAATTAGCTCCAAATAGGCCATTTGGTTCTGGGGTCAGGTTGATTCCTAGATATTTAAGCGTTTGGGTTTTAATTTTAAGTTTGCATATATGCGGAATTTGACACAGCTCAGCTTGGGATAAATTTATATTTAAAATTTCAGACTTTGTGTGGTTTAGGTGGAAATTAGATACTTTGCCATAGTCATCAAACTCCTTCAGAATCTCCGGAAGAGAAGTCAAAGGGTTGGAAATGGACAATAGAACGTCGTCCGCATATAGCGAAACTTTGTGGTCCTGACCACCCACCTGTATCCCAGAGATATTATGATTGGCGCGTATCTTTTGCGCTAAGACTTCAATAGAAAGGGCGAATAACAGGAGTGAGAGTGGACAGCCCTGTCTTGTGCCATTTGTAATGTCGAAGGGGTCAGATAATATGTTATTTACTTTAACTTAGGCAGTAGGCTTTGAGTAGAGGGCCAATATTTTTTGTATGAAAGAGTGGCTGAAATTCATTTTCGACAGGGCAGCTGCGAGAAAGTCCCAGCTGACCCTGTCGAAAGCTTTCTCCGTGTCAGTTGATATAAGCACAGAAGGGATGTTATTATGTTGGGCGTAATTTACTAGGAGATTGGCTTTTATTGTGTTGTCCCTGGCCTCACGGCCGGGGACAAAACCTACTTGGTCAGGGGAAACCAAATGGGGCAAGTAGACGTTTAGTCTTGTGGCGAGGATTTTTGCGTAGATCTTCAGGTCTACGTTGAGTAAGGATATTGGCCTGAAGTTCTCTGGGCGGTTAGGAGACTTCCCGGGTTTTGGAATGGTGGTAACATGTGCTAGTAGCATGGTTCAGGGGAAATTTTGAGTATGTCCAATGTCATTGAATAGGGTTGCCAAGTGTGGCGACAGAATGTCCTTAAATAATTTGTAATATTTGGCACTGAAGCCGTCAGGTCCGGGGCTTTTGCCAGGACTTAACTCCTCAATGGTTTTGGCTACCTCTTTTACCGTGATGGGATTGTCCAGTGCCTCTCTGTCTTTATCCGACAGTGTCGGCAGTGTGAGAGAATTTAAATATCTCTCGATTTGGGGAAGGGGGGTACCTTCTTATCTTTTGAGTTATACAACTTCTGGTAGTAGGATCTAAGTGTTTCCGCAATTGAAGGGCTATCTACACAGGTTTGATTATGCTGATTAAAGATGGAGTGAACATGGGATTTTGATTGTTTTCTTTTTAATGCGCGTGCTAGAAGCCTACCGGGCTTATCCCCGTATTCAAAGTATGTTTGTTGCATTTGTAATGCCTTTTTTTGGTGATCAATAGAGTGGATATCTTGAATCTCTTTTCTAGCTTGTTGTAGTGCTTTGGTAGTCGCGGTATCAGGGGGCAGCTTTTTATGTTTAACCTCTAGATCTCGGATTTTAAGGAGAAGGGTGGAATACCTAAGTCTCAGATGTTTGGCGTTTAGAGCTCTTTGTTTAATCAGTTCCCCCCTCAGCACGCTCTTGTGTGCTTCCCACACTATCGGGCCTGGGACCTCCCCTGTGTTGTTGTGTTGAAAGTGCTCTAACAATCTTGTCTCTATCTGCAGTTTAATTGGTTGATTGTTCAACAGAAAGTCGTCGAACCTCCATATGTGGGGTCTATCTGGGATAGAAGGCCAATTTATTTTACACAAGACAGGTGAGTGGTCAGACCATGTCATGGGGAGTATTTGGGAGTCTATAACCCCCGCCAGTGTGGACTGATCGGTAAAAAAGTAGTCCAGTCGTGTGTACAAGTTGTGTGGGTGGGAGAAGAAGGTAAAGTCACGCCTAGTGGGGTAGAGAGTGCGCCATGTATCATGAACTGCTAACTCTTCTAGTCTGGAGTTGCTTTGCCTAACCACTTTTTTAGAGATAGAAGCCGTAGCTCTGGACGTGTCTAAGACTGGGTCTAAAGGGAGATTGAAGTCCCCCCCAAGAATTAAAGCCCCTTTACGCAGGTCTAGGATCTTGTTGGTCAGTCTGGTCAGAAAACTGTTTTGTCCCTGGTTAGGGAAGTATGCATTCACTAGGGTGACAAGTCTATTGAATAGTAGGCCTATTACAATCAGGAACCTGCCCTCAGGGTCTCGTTCTATGTGTATAGGTGAAAAAGGTGCAGAATGCTTAATCATAATTCCAACTCCATTTTTTTTTGATGGACCCGAGGCAAAGTACGAGGTTGGAAACTTAGGGTTTGTCCAGGACGGTTCCCTTCCCTTACGGAAATGGGTCTCCTGCATGAAAATGATATCACTATGTGTTCTGATAGCGTCTCTAATTAGATGGGAGTGTTTTTCAGGTATGTTCAGTCCTTTGATGTTTGTGGTCAACAGAGTGAGGGTTTGTGCCCCGTGGGGTGGCATGGTGAGGGGGAAGGTGAAAAAAAAAAAAAAAAAGAGAGAAGTAGTGTAAAGAGAGGATCAGAAAGAATGAAAGTAAATTAGATGCAGGCCCCAAAGATAGAGGACGTCCAATGTGGTCAGCAGAAAAGGTATGTACTTTAGAGAGACGGCAGCTTTGTCTCTCTGTACAGAAAAGGTATTAGAGAAAGTAAAGAAGTATCGAAGAGTGTGGGATAAGTATCCCTGTGCCTGATGTGGTTAGCGAGATAGAGAATAGTGAAGGATTAGAAGGAGTAGAGCGTGGTCAGGAGTGGAGAGAATAACAATAATATCATTCCCCCCAGATACAAAATTAACAACATTATACATATATCATCAGTAACTTCTACAAATTCCTGGTTAAAATTACATCTAAATAAAGCCAAGAAAACCAGTCAAAAACAGTATGAATCAAAAGTTTAAAATAGGGTGGGATAGGTCCACTATCTGGTGCTGAGCTGTAAGTGGTTCTCAAAGGGATCGTTAATCTCGCATGAGGGGCCAAGGAAGGTAAGCCTTTACTTACACGTTGAGATAGGAGACAAGGGAGTTAAACGTCCCATTTTACAGCATATCCGTGGGATCTTAGATATTTTCCCATCCTGGTATTTGTGCAATGTTAACCTCATAGGGGTTTCTGAAAGGAGGTTCAGGTAAATAAGCATAGGCGAAAGATTCCCAGGTCGGGGGTCTGAAGGCCTCCGGTGTTGTCTGTGGTCTGACCTGGTATATTTAGAGAAAGTGTGCCTAAGAAAGGCCACCATTGCAAAAGGAGGCTCAAGGAGGGAGGCTACTCCCCCCAAAATGAATTATAGATATTAAGGTCTAAAGTTAAGGGGCCTTTAATTACCGCTATTGGGCTGGGATGGCATAGTTAGGGATATCGTACTCATATGAGATTACTGTTGTGCAAACAGTTAGTTACTCATGGCTCTAATAGTATGGTCTATAAATACAGTGTACCCTGGGGGGAGAAAAAAAACATATTAACCAGGTACAAGAAAAACAGTACAACATAACCATAACAAAACTTAGCTGGTGTTGAAATAGGGCATAGTAGAAATGTTCGGTTGGAACCAAATGAGTGTCCTATGCAAAACCTATTATTTGTCCCTACTTGTGGTTGGTAGGTTAGAAGCACTTTGGCTGGATTCTTCTTCTTCGGGTATTGGAATGTCTACATCCAGTATTTTGCAGAAATCAGAGAGATCTGTCTGGGTTTTAAAGATGGCCTGTTTCCCATTGCGGGTGGCAATAAGCGATACGGGAAACCCCCACTTATATTGAATTTTATGGCGCTGAAGAACACTGGTAATAAACTTAAGGTCCCTTCTTTTTTGTAAGGTGATTTGGCTCAGGTCTGAGAAAACCTGGATAGGGATACCAGCATGGGTGAGGTCTTTGATTGCGCGGGCCCTCTGAGCGATGATATCTTTATCTTTATAACTCAAAAACTTGACAATAATGTCCCTCGGGGGAGCTTTGGGGGAGGGTTTTGGTCGAAGAGCCCGATGTGCCCTTTCTAGCGGAATATCAGGGGAGCTTGGTGTTTCCTTAATGGTGCGGAAAAAATCTTGTATGAAGCCCTCAATGGCTGCACTATTCACAGATTCCGGCACCCCCCTGATGCGTAAATTGTTCCTTCTCCCCCTATTATCTAGATCCTCCACCCTGGTTAGGAGAAATTGGATGTCCCCTTCTTGCTCAAAAGCCCTTTGTGTATTGGAATCAGCTTGGGCCTGCAGAGTGTTCTGTTTAGTTTCTAGGGTGTTAACCTGCTGGCTGATTTGCTGGAAATCCCTTTTCAAGTCACCAAATAAAGACCTCATCTCTGTCAGAACCACATTAATATCTGCTTTAGAAGAGATTACATTTAAGTCACCTCTTGTTAGAGGTTCCTGTGGCTGCATGTCAGGCATAAGACTTGGAGTGAAAGTTGGTGGGGAGGTCTGCACTGTGTTTTCTGCAGGGGGTTGATCAGGACAGGTATTAGGTATTTTCAGAAAGTGAGTTAGACTGGTGCTTTTAATGTTCTTGTAACCTTTATTATGTTTCCTGTTAGACATGGTCACAAAGCTGTCAGAAACTGAGATGAAAATAACTACAGTGGCCACGTGTGCTTTGCCCAGTGTTATATATGACTCACAGCAAAAGTTTTTTCTGTGCTCCAGCAGTTATAGAAGCTAATTTGTGCAAGCCTTATTTGGTTGTTCTAGTGTCTCTCTGGTAATTGCTATGAGAGGTGCTGGGTTATAAAAAGTGGGGAGTTCTTTGCAGCGTGTGGGGATACCCCAATGGCCCAGTGTTATGATGTATAGCTGAATCACCACGTGTGTGAGGGTCTAATTGATAGAGTATGCCCCTGCAGGTGTTTAGACGGGTCTCCCCTCTTACCGGTTTCTTGCCCTCTGGGTCCGCTAGTCTCCTCTTTCATTCAGCCTTTGCTGCCGCTGTCCGGGCACTGCGAGAGGAAGAGATCGTTGCGGCCTGATCATGTACCCGCCGTTGGTAGCGTCCGGCGGGGAGCCGTCCAATTTCTTGCCTTCTGATGTTTGCCTCCAGAGGATGCCGTTATCCCGGGAATCGGGTGCAGCGAGGTGGGTATCTCCGCAGTAAAGGAGGTATGTTGCCAGTCAGCCCGGGTCGGAGATCAGTGAGGTGCAATGAGCGGTCCCGGTAGGCCGCGGTCTTCTGCAGTGTAAAAGATCCGCCAAGTGCTCAAAAAGGTATAAGGATCGCATGCAGGGATTGACCGCACTCCTGTATTATAGTTTTTAAGAAATTTTAGGCATATTCCTTCTTGTTATTTAGTAGTAATCAGGCACAGGGCTTAGGAGCCAGAAATTAAGCGACCATGTCCCTGTGTGGCCAGGCTCCGCCCCTAGAGGCTGTTATTTCTGCAAAAGGAGACTCTACTAAATAGTGATGTGATATTTCTGTTGGGGTGCCAAAATGTATGCACCTGCCTAATTTCATTTTAATGCATATTGCACATTTTCTGTTAATCCAATAAACCTAATTTCACTAATGACATATTACTGTGTCCTTCAGTTATTTGATAAATCAAAATAAAATTGCTGATCCAAACACCCAATTATTTATTAATGAAAATCATGGAAATTGTCAGGGGTGCCTAAACTTTTGCATACGACACATTCAAATTTAGAAGAGAGACGATATCCCTCCAGACAACGTCGCCAACAGAATTACGATCAAACCCAGAGGAACTATTCCCAGGGCAGACCCCGAAGACCTCGGAGTCGCAGGGGATTCTAAATCAACCAGAAAATGACTTGCAAATTATCAACCTATCGACCTTTAAACTTGGCATATCTCATGTTGAGGTTCTTAAAAAAGGCTTATCATTCTGTCCTACGAACACCCTTGACAAATTTAACTTTATCAAGGACCTTCATCTTTTTGCTAGACGGGTAGTCCTGTCGCAAATAATGAAAGGAAAGAGCAGACATCTGGTGGAAGATGTATCTCTTACCATGGAAGATAATGCCTCAATTATAGATCTCCAAGCTCTACTGGCTGAAAATGAAGGGAGTCAATACGATCCCTCACAAGCCATTAGCACCAGTGAATGCAAAACGACTAAAACAAATTTTAAAGCAAAATCTAAATATATGCCACAATTATCGATGGTACCTGCTGTTAACATCTTTGTGAGGCAGGTAGAGAAAGAAGTGGCGGATCTTTCTTTCACTGGGTTAGTAAATGATAATCTAAGCAAGTCAGAAAGAAAAGCGCTTGGAGAACTAATGAGTGCTAAAGGACTGATCATAAAACAGGCGGACAAGGGCGGTAACTTAGTCCTATGGGACGAAGGTATGTATGTCCTTGAGGCTAAACGCCAACTTCTAGACAGAACCCAATATCAATGTTTAACCTTCAATCCTACTTCCTCTCTGCAGTTTTCCCTCTTTAATATGTTAAAGAGTGCAAAAGAGAGGAAAACCATTACTGCAACAGAATTTAAATATCTCTACCCTGAACATCCAGTGATGCCAGTATTTTACTGCATCCCCAAAATACATAAAAACTCCACTAATCCTCCAGGCCGTCCAATAATTGCAGGAATAGGTAGCCTCACAGAGAA